>NC_045772.1:52004051-52276551 GCF_008692025.1 Phocoena sinus | reverse complement strand
TTTTATTTTTTTATTTCAATGCTTTAATATTAAATATATTTAATGTTTCCATATTTTAAAAAGTGGAATTTTGGATCATATCTGTGATCACCTCATATCCAAGCACTGCCATTTAATTTTAGTGCCCACATTTGCTTCTAGGTTCGTAACTAGTGACGATAGGAAGTGACAGCTTTAAACGTTCTCTTAAACTGGGGTATGAGTTCATCGCTCTTTCTGTACGTTTCTCAAGTTTGAGAAAAGCTTAGCTATACTAAATAAACACTATGGCAGGTAAGGATGGGGAAGATGGGCGGGCCTATGTGGGAAAGTCCCAGGAGTACCTGAAAGAAGGAGAAAGTTCTGGAAAGAGCAGGCAGCATCTGGTAGAGGTTAATTATGAGCTATGAGCTAGGCTGATTTGATTCAGAGGCCAGCTCAGTCACCTGGGCTGTGACTTTAGAGCCTAGAGGCCATCACAAATGTATAAGAGTTAGAGAAACATTTATGTGAAATCCCTTGAGACACGGACTCATCTCAAGCACCAACATCTCTTCAACCACATCCACAGCACAACATACAACCTACGCGCACAGGAGTGGATTTACACTGTCCTGTGCAGACTCTGGCCAATGCACTCACTGGGGCAGCGGAAGTGTTCCTCAGGTTACGTGGCTGTGAAGACATCACCTGACTCTGCCACCACGAAGCAAAGAGACTGTGCAGAGGACAACTTCTGTATAATGAACACAGAATCAACAGGGACCAGTTACTCACCAGAGAATGGCAGTGGCAGAAGAGGTTTTTCAGGGAAGGAGACAGGACAGTGAGCCATCTGAGACTGTCATAGGGAGGGGTGAAAGCAATTGTATAAAATATCTAATATTGGGACTTGGAGCTCAAGCAGGAATTATAGTGTTCCTGCTGTGACTGGCCACCCTGATGTCGTATAATGTGAATCTTTATTCCAGGAGGTCAGGCATCTCTCCTCACACGCCTCGGGCAGGAAACCCACAGATGCATTTGCCTCAGCCTCTGAACCTGCTGTCCCACAGGTCTGAACAGCTCCTCCTCCGCTCCTGGAGAGCACACAGAGAGCACAGACTCCTGGTTGACTAATGCATGGCCAGGAGGGCAGCAGCAGGTTTTGGAGGGAGACCAATGGACCAATCTTGCCGAGACTCAGCAGTCATATCAGAAAAATAGGGATAATTTTGAGGATGTAAGAAAATCACGGGGAGGGGAAAGTGTAAGCTGGGACGAAGTGAGAGAGTGGCACGGACATATATACACTGTCAAACGTAAAATAGATCGCTAGTGGGAAGCAGCCTCATAGCACAGGGAGATCAGCTCAGTGCTTTGTGACCACCTAGAGGGGTGGGATGGGGAGGGCGGGAGGGAGGGAGACACAAGAGGGAAGAGAGATGGGAACATATGTATATGTATAGCTGATTCACTTTGTTATAAAGCAGAAACTAACACACGATTGTAAAGCAATTATACTCCAATAAAGATGTTAAAAAAAAAAAAAGAAAATCACATAGTGCAGCCCCTTGCACCCAGCAAATTGTAGCTATCACCATTATTTAAATTCAGCAGTGGATAGAACAGGATGGGGAAGCCTGGCTTCCAGCCCAGAGAATATAGAGGAAAGCTTCAGTTGCTCAACCTTTTTTTTTTTTTTTTAACCTCAATGGGTTGCCCTGAGGATATCTACTGAATAGCTCATTGTCTCACTGGCCCCATGTGTGCAACTGAAGATTTTGCTTGGAGTGCGTGAAAGTGTCTGGGAGAAAGGGCCACACTCAGTTTCCTGGGACTGGCCGTGCCATCTTCTCTCCAGCATCGTTTTGGGGTTTTGGACACGACCTTATCTGGCTCACCAAAGGATCCCTTTTCATTTTCCATGTGTAGATGATTAAGGTGACCTTAAACTCTAAACAGTAGATTTTAAATATGTGTATAGGGACCAGTATCTGTGCGTGGTGAGTGTAGCTCATCACCTTGGGCAGAGTATGGACATTCAGATGCTAGCTCATCCTGACCACGTGACTGACAGAGGCTTGGCCCCTTCACTGTTTGGGGCCTTAATTGCTTCATCTGCAAGTTCCTCAGGAGACTGGATTAAATGCTGTCTAAGGATGGACCCTTCAGTGTTTTCAGCTGATCTGTGAATACCTTACTGGAGTGCCTGAATGGTTGCTGATTTTCTTAAAGGTCTTGGAGCTGACCACCGTATTCATAGAAAGGTGAGTTCAGGAGAATCTGTTCCATGAACCCTCACTTATAGAGAAAAAGTATTTAATTTGAGGATCTTCTCAGACTTTAAATTCACCTTTTCCTTCTACTGTCTACTTTTTTTTTTGTTTTACTTGGTTTTGGTTTACTAGGTTTTTTTTTTCTTTTTAATCTTTATTGGAGTATAATTGCTTTGCAATGGTGTGTTAGTTTCTGCTTCATAACAAAGTGAATCAGTTATACGTATACATATGTTCCCATATCTCTTCCCTCTTGCGTCTCCCTCCCTCCCACCCTCCCTATCCCACCCCTCCAGGTGGTCACAAAGCACCAAGCTGATCTCCCTGTGCTATGCGGCTGCTTCCTACTAGCTATCTACCTTACGTTTGGTAGTGTATATATGTCCATGCCTCTCTCTAGCTTTGTCACAACTTACCCTTCCCGCTCCCCATATCCTCAAGTCCATTCTCTAGTAGGTCTGTGTCTTTATTCCTGTCTTACCCCTAGGTTCTTCATGACATTGTTTTTTTCTTATATTCCATATATATGTGTTAGCATACGGTATTTGTCTTTCTCTTTGTGACTTACTTCACTCTGTATGACAGACTCTAGGTCTATCCACCTCATTACAAATAGCTCAACTTCGTTCCTTTTTATGGCTGAGTAATATTCCATTGTAATATTCCATTCCACATCTTCTTTATCCATTCATCCAATGATGGACACTTAGGTTGTTTCCATCTCCGGGCTATTGTAAATAGAGCTGCAATGAGCATTTTGGTACATGACTCTTTTTGAATTATGTTTTTCTCAGGGTATATGCCCAGTAGTGGGATTGCTGGGTCATATGGTAGTTCTATTTGTAGTTTTTTAAGGAATCTCCATACTGTTCTCCATAGTGGCTGTACCAGTTCACATTCCCACCAGCAGTGCAAGAGTGTTCCCTTTTCTCCACAACCTCTCCAGCATTTATTGTTTCTAGATTTTTTGATGATGGCCATTCTGACTGGTGTGAGATGATATCTCATTGTAGTTTTGATTTGCATTTCTCTAATGATTAATGATGTTGAGCATTCTTTCATGTGTTTGTTGGCAGTCTGTATACCTTCTTTGAAGAAATGTCTATTTAGGTCTTCTGCCCGTTTTTGGATTGGGTTGTTTAGTTTTTTGTTATTGAGCTGCATGAGCTGCTTATAAATTTTGGAGATTAATCCTTTGTCAGTTGCTTCATTTGCAAATATTTTCTTCCATTCTGAGGGTTGTCTTTTGGTCTTGTTTATGGTTTCCTTTGCTGTGCAAAAGCTTTTAAGTTTCATTAGGTCCCATATGTTTATTTTTGTTTTTATTTCCATTTCTCTAGGACGTGGGTCAAAAAAGATCTTACTGTGATTTATGTCATAGAGTGTTCTGCCTATGTTTTCCTCTAAGAGTTTGATAGTTTCTGGCCTTACATTTAGGTCTTTAATCCATTTTGAGCTTATTTTTGTGTATGGTGTTAGGGAGTGATCTAATCTCATACTTTTACATGTAGCTGTCCAGTTTTCCCAGCACCACTTATTGAAGAGGCTGTCCTTTCTCCACTGTACATCCCTGCCTCCTTTATCAAAGATAAGGTGACCATATACATAGAGAATCCTAATGATGCCACCAGAAAACTACTAGAGCTAATCAATGAATTTGGTAAAGTAGCAGGATACTAAATTAATGCACAGAAATCTCTTGCAGAAAAAGCAAGAGCTAGATTTTCTGTAACCCGAGTTCTTTCAACATTTAAGTGTTTTTTGTGCAGTTGGAGGAATGGAAAAAGCACGGGGTTAATGCACTTAGTGGCCTCTCTAGTTCTTTATGGAAGCAGGCAGGCACATTTCCAGGAGTGACCAAGGGTAGAGAGAGAGGGAGAAAAGCGAGTATGTGGGAACTCTGTTATTTTCTGAGCAATTTTTTTGTAACCTTAAAACTGCTCTAAAAAATCTGTTAAAGAAAAGGAAAAAACCACTGTTGGTGTTGAGTAGTTCACTTTGAAAATTACCAATCATTTATCTGTATTTGCCCCCCTTTTCATTGTTACTGAGCTAAAAATCATAATAATGATGAAAAATATAATATGTTTTTAAAAAAGCTTAGAGGGATGGGTCATTGCTGGCCTGGGTTCTGGTGGGGTCACCAAGAGGAGAGGTGAGCCTGGAACATGACACATAATAGATACTCAGTAAGTATAAAATGAATGAATAGATAAGTGAAATAAATGAGGTGGCCTGTCTGTGTTGGGACACAGGGATCTTTCTAATGTTATGCCCTGGGTTACCACTCAGGTGCAGGCTGCCTCTGGGGACCAGCCTTGTCCCCTGCCCCAGGCAGGGAAGCTGCCATCACCTACTCTATTCCTGGACTCCTCGAAACACAAAACCATAAGCTTGCCTCTTCCTCATCAACCCTGAAGGCAAATGATTGGGCTTTTTTTTTTGACTTAAGGGTTTTGCTGTCAATTGTAGGGGAATAGAAGCAAATCAGAATTTCGTTCTCTAAGTTGCTAGAATATTGCAAAATTCTTATAGTGTCCTAGGCCCTGGCATAAAGTTCTTGCTATGCACCTACAGTGGCAACTGGATGAGCCTTTGATCTTCAGTGATTGGTTTTTATTTCCTGTCACCTCACCCCACTTACTGTCTCTAATATTATTGGTCTTCTTGGTGATTATATGCCTCATTTTCTCTGGATGTAAATTCCTTGAGAAAAGGTTGCTGCCTGTCTCATTCCCACTATCTCTAAAGCTTAGAAGGGGCCTCTACTATAGTGGGTGTTCTGGTTGGAGAATGAGTGAATGGAAACCCAAGAGTCAAGGCAGTTTAGAGAGGAAATTTGAACCTGAGTTGAAGATGTTAGTGGCACTCAGACACGTTTGGCAGGCATTTGGAGATATGGACATCTGACTTATTCATTCATTCAAAAACTGTTACCTAAGCACCTCCTATGTGCCAACTACGATGTGGGCACTTGAAATGCAGATTTGGCTTTCAGCCACAGATTCCAGACCCAGGAATAGAATCTCTAGACCAAGTTCTCAAACTTACTTCTTCTGCCAATTTGCTATGTGGGTTGGACCAAATCTCTTAACCTTTCTCTGTACCGAGTAGGTTAGCTGATATTCCATTGCCTCACAGACCAGTTGTAAGGATTAATTGGCATTTATAGAGTGCTTTGGGATCTAGAGATGAAAGGTCTATTTCATCTGCCAAATCGCATGATTACAGTAGCATGGTGAGGATGAATGATTTAGAAGGATTTTGAAGATGAAAAGACACTAAGTCTTATTATGATTTCTTTTAGCTTCTGGGCAATACCGGCCTGGAGGTTTATGTGCCCCCAAGCCTTTCTGGCACCACTGGGATTCTGTCTTTTTTTCTTGTTCTTCCCAAGAAGTTACATTGGCCCTCAAAAATTTTAATTTGCAGTTTCCAAAAGAAAAATCAAAGGCAGCATCCTGAATTATAGAAACACAACCTCAATGAGCCTAGAGCTAAGGGAAGAGGAGGAAGACACAGAATAAAAGTTTCTCTAACATTTTCATCCCTGGGCTTATATCCAGTTGCTCACTGATTATTGGCACCGGTGAATTCTACTGAGAGTGACTCCCTGGACAAAAATAAGTCTAAGTAGTAATCAACCTAAAGGATGGCTTGAGACATCAATTTGTTTAATGTTAGATTTAGAAATACGTTCAGAGATAAAGTCACTGAGGACACATTAAAACTGCTTCCCATGAAAGACAAAACACTTACCTATATCCTGTGCATTTCTGGAGTGTCTCTCCCTCTTGAGGACCCACAAAACCCATTCCTGGAGGTGGAGAGATTCCCCCTGGTACGGCAGGGTCTCCCACAACTTCCTTCCGGGTTCCCAGGACTCCAGAGGAAGCTGCCACTGGAATGTAGACTAAAGCAGGGTCATACCTTGGAGGAGGGTTCTGGGCTTGGAGTAACAAAACCTGCGTGGAGTTCACCCTGAAGAATCTCACCTGAAAGGAGTCCACTCTGTCACCATTTTTCAAAGCCTTCTTGGGACCAAAAATTTGCAAAGGATGTTAGTGATATTCAGAAGAGAGGATATGGTGCAGTGCCCTAAAGCTTCCTGCCCACCCACCCCTTAAATGCGGGGTCCAGAGTTGCTGCCCAACCTGTCCCACCCAAGGGATAGGTGTACACAAGAGGATGTAGGATTCAGGTGGTGGATGCCTTCTGATTTCCATCAGCCTGGGAGGTTGTGCTGAAGACATTTATATGGTGTTCTTGATACAGAAGAACTTGATTCTGGAGGCAGTAGCCCCAGATGGGACCTGGATCATGGTTAAATTCCTAACTCTGTTCAAAAGAAACCTACAGGACCAGAAGGAGTTTTCAGTTTCTTAATTCCAGAAGGGAGGTAAAACTTACCTTTATCAGCTCCTTTCAAAACCCGACTGGGGCCAGAGATAGTTGTCTTGATCCTTCCGTGCGTTCTCACGTCTCCTACCACTTAATTTCCTCAAGCCTGAGGGTCTCTTTTTTCTGTGCTCTTTTAGAGTGTGTACTGGTTAGTATCAGCCAGGAGGTGGGGCGTGATTTCACTGATACGTCACCTCACTTTCTAGCATAATTACAGGCGAATGAAAGTTTGGCTTTTGAAAAACACAAAGAGTGTGCAGTTTAACTCAACACCACCAAAAACACGAAGTCTCCCCCGAGACCCACTTCTGGAAATTCTTATCACCATATAAAAATCACTATTGTGCTAAGCTTAAAGTAAACGCTGTAATCCTGTGTCTTGCCAGAAAATACATTTGCACAGGCATTTCTAGACAGAACAGTTTGCATCGGAAGGACGTGTATCTGAGTGCAAAGTACAGAGAGCACCGTATCCGAGTGAGAGGGGATCTGAGAAGAAAGTTTTCATGTATTCTTTCAAAGCCTTTTAGTAATTCACGAACAGGCAGACCGTTCAGTGGCACACCTGAGTTTTCCATTTCTAAACAGTGATATAATAACATAGTAGTTTGATCCACAATTCTGTCCCTGAATGTCCCATTTCTTGGTGGCGATTTTCAGCGCTACAAGTGAACTTTATTGGCTTTGGGGAGTTTTTCCCATTCTCTCTCCAGTGCTTTCTGAAGCTGTGCGATTGCTCGATGAAAGGTGCTTTGTGAAAACACTGCCTTGTTTTAAGAAAACATTATTCAACTTTTATGCCATATCTCTTCCCAGTATTTGCGTTAATAGATTGCCCTAGGTATATGTACAGTTGCACAGTTTCTATATACATTTATTATTACATTATGTTTTATATTCCCTGAAGATTGTCCCCAGTAGTCTTCTATATGTCTTGTTTTTGTTATGTCTGATTCTAAATTTATCCAGAGATGGCTGTGGTTTGATGAGTTTAAATCATAGGAAGGACATGTGCTGAATTAAAGGCTTGTTGGTAATTTTTTTTTTTTTTTTTGGATGCTGGGTGTTTTTAACCCTCCCCTCTTGCAGAGGAAAAATAGGTTTTTATAAGAATGTGTATTTAAAAACATTTTTTGACACATGACTTCTGAAGCCTGAGAATTCTGTGATACGGGAAAGGGCCGGGGGATCATTTGCAAGAGAAACATAAAAATGAAATATTAATATGATCAGGCACTAGCTTCAAGGCATTTGTTCTCTAGAAAATCAATGCTGCCACATTTCATTTCTTTAAGCCCTCTGTCTAACATAGCTCATATCTCTGTCCTCATTATTTAATTATAGGCCTAAGGAGTCAATGGAGAGGGAGGGCATCTGGTCTCACGATGGATTTTATTTATTGGTTGTGGTCAGGTTGCAGACCTCTGGGAAGCAGGCAGTTTCCAAGAATAGCAGATTTTAGTTGTTACCTAGTCATCTATTCAAAGAACTGGTTATTTAGCCAGAGTTCAGTAGCTGCCTGACTGTCCACAGTCATTCTCATTTTCCTGTGTCTGGGGCCCCACCCCAGTTCTGAATCTATCCTGCGTAGCAGGACGTGTCTGAGCTGCCCTGCCTTTCTTCTTCTCACCTCCAACCAGTGGGCATTTGTAGTCACCGGTGTAGAAGGACTTGGACTGTTGTGTTCCATGTGGTGGCCAAGACCATCTTGATGGCACAGTGACTTAGGAAATGGGGAAGACCTGGTTGTGAGTGCTAGGCCGCCCCAGGGCATTATAGTACATTGGAGCGTCTGAGTGGCCAGATTTAACTGTATTGGACCTATAACATAAGCTGTAAACCTACTATTTGTACTGGGGTAGTTAACTGTAGCCACCTCTCATTTGTTGGTTCACTTCAGCAGCTGCTTTGTTGCTTGTCACCTTCTGGGTGTTGGTGTTGTCGGTGCTGAAGCCAGCAGTTTATTCACGGCTCTGATTTTCAGATGAGACCGTTAGAGGAAGCTGATGGATCACTGGATTTGGCTCTTCTGTCCTAATGCGCTACCTCCATCTCACTTCACATCTGCTCCAGTGTGAACCTTGGCCTAGACTTTAAATCTATAAAATGTAAAAACTCGCATTAAGAGTTCATGACTTTAGTGTTTTTAAAAATGATTTCAGAGTGTCAATAGGAGTTGCCACGTTGCATAGTATGTAGACTTCCATCATCTCACTTGTTTCTCTCTTATCTCCTCCTCACTCCTTCCTCCTGGATTGCCTGTGAAACTTCAAAAATGCATTCCTCTTTAAATACACAATAATCCAATTCTCATTAACTTTGGTTCTAGCCAACATATAGGACCTAACCAGGTGTATTAATCCGTTCAGGCTGCTATAACAAAGGGCCATAGATTGGATGGCTTATAAAAAACAGACATTTACTCCTCAAAGTTTTGGAAGCTGGCAAGTCCAAGATTAAGTTGTTGGCAGATTCAGTGTCTGGTGAGAACTGCTTCCTGGTTCATAAAGAGCCATCTTTTTGCTATAACCTCCCATGGTAGAAGGGGTGAGGGATCTCTCTGGGGTCTCTATTATAAGGGTACTACTCCCATTCATAAGGGCACCACCCTCATGACCTAGTCATCTCCCACAGGCACCACCTCCAAAAACCATTGTGTTGAGGGAATAGGTTGCAATGTATGAACTTGGTGGGGGACATAAACATTCAGTCCATTGCACCAGGGGAGAGGGGTAAAATGGGGAGAGAGGAGAGGGTCTCACTGTGCACTCCAGTCTTTGGTAAAATTATTTTTCAGACCAAACTATTTCCCTTTCCAAGATTCTCATGCCAGCTGTGCAAATGATAACATATTTTCTCTGTTCTATACATTTGGATGCTTTATTCCATCCACCTATGTGTAAGAAGCACACATTTATTGTTTATTTGTGTATTCCTTCCACACCTGTTTCTTAAGTGCTTGCTCTGTGCTGGGGAATGGGCTAAGCACTGGTCTACACAGGCCTTACCTCAAGGAACCACTGTTTCGGTGACAGGCAGAAAAGCAGACAGACAGGTCAACCTTGTGTGTTTTGAGTGCAGTGTCACTGGATGTTATGGATGCACAAAAGAGGACTGTGTAGTCCATCCTTCAGAGGTCAGAGCGGCCCAGGTACCCTGAACGATGGTGCAGTCTTGAAAGATGAGCAGGAGTGAGCCGGGTGAAGGAGGAGGGGAAGGGAGTTCCAAGAAGATTGAGGAGCATTTGCAAATGGATAGGTGAGACCTGTAGCACACGTCAAAGAACATCAGTCCTAGCCATGCTCGAGTGGCTTGCTTGGGATCACGGCAAAGCCTCTTCCCATGAAGGCTGAGTGCCCCCAACTGTACTTTTGTTCTACAAGTAAAGGCCCATGTAGTTTGCTTATGGTATTTGTTCAGCAAAGCCTTTACCCTTGGTATCAAGAGCTTGATTTTTCTCATTTCCCCGTTGAATTGCCATTCTTCCCCTTCCTGCTGTCTTGGCAGCACTTAAGGAAATGGAGATGTTTGGGGGAAGCTCTTCTGAGATCTCATCTCTAAAGTAATAACAACCAGGATTTTGCACTGTGGGTTTGCTCAGGGTAGAGCACCTTGGAGTTGAGTAGATGTACGTTCATATCCCAGTTCTACCATTTCTAGCTGCCTACCCTTGGGCAAGTTATTTGAGGCTCAGTTTCCCTATCTGTAAAATGGGAATAGAATAATACCTATGTTATAGAGTTATGGTGAGGTGAGGCAATGCCCCATGTAGCAAAAGCATTCATCAAATGGTAGCTTTTGTCTTAATCCTCATTAAGAATGTAAAATCCCACTCACTGAATAGGGAGATGGTGGCTGTAGAACTTTATGCCTATGTGGCAAAAAATGGTTGAGAACTGAGTGCATGTGAGAGAGGAGGAAGGAGATCCCCTGGTCTCATTTCCTCTATTTGTTACCAAAATAAGAAAATAAAGAAGCTGTTGCAAGGAATTTACCAGGCCTCAGTGTCCCCTTCTCCAAAATAAGGGTTGGTTTAGATGATGTTTTAAGTCCCTTTCAGACTGTAACACTTCATTTCAGTCTCCTGAATAATTGCTAATGGAGGAAATCAATTATCAAGGTACAGGTCTTCTAAATTATGGTTACATATTACAGTCCCTAAGAAATTTTTAAAAATCCTGATGTCCAGTTCCCACCCAGACATGTTAAATCAGAATCGCTAGTGGGGTGGTGATTTTATGGGGCAGCCAGGGTTGAGGGTTACACTAGTGGCTAAAGTAAGAGTCTTGTCTTTGATTTCCAGCTTACGGCATCCTTTATAGCAAATCACCTAAGTTGGAGAATTAGATGTCAAGAGTGAATATTGCAAATTGCTTTTGCTGTTGTTTGTTGAAAAATTTCTGTGTTACTCCTTAAAGTGAATAATTAGCCTTCTGGGAGATGGATGTAACTGCTAGTCTTTGAACCTCCTTTACCAAAATATTCCTAGCATAAAGACGTATGTGACCAATTATGTTTTTAATTAGAATGGAAATGTGTGTAAAGCTCTTTCATAGAAATGTGTACTAAATCTGTTTTAGAGAAGATTACTTGTCAGTCTTTTTTTTTTTCTTTTTTACTCAATTCCAATTCAGGCTTTGGCCTCCAATCAAGAGAAGCCACTACAATGAAATATTTTCTGACACTGTGTGGAAATAGCTGTCCTTGATGTGTGTGTCTTTATTTATGTCAGGGCTCCTACCAACTCCCACAAATAAAACCTGTTTTTTCAATGAAAAACATTTCAAAGTGGAAGAAGAATGTATGTCATGTTGACCAAAATAGCATGAGGATAATGAGGCCAACATTGAAGAGGCTTTAAGGGCCCAAATCTTCATGGGAAATATTTGTTGATTTTACCTCACTGTAATTGGAAGAGAAAGCATAATGGTAGTTTTGCTTGACAATTGCTTGATTTGTATTTATTGAACTTCAGTATGTGTGGTCTGTTAAAAAGAATTTCATAGGAGACATTTCATAAATCATATATATGTATATACATAATTTTAGAGAGATAATAACTATATACATTGTTTTGTAACTTGCTTTTTTTTTTAACTTACCATAAGTAGATGTTCTTCCTTGTCAAAACCTTTGATCCCCATCATCATTTTAATGCCTATATAATATTCTTAATTTTCAATACACAAGAATTTGTTTAACCAATCTCATTACTGGGCATTTAGATTATTTCCAAATTTTCCTATGCCCCAATGAACATCCTTGTTCATATATCTTCTTGCCTTTGTACAATTATCTCTTTAGGATGAATCAATAAAAGTGGGATTACTGGGTCAAATAGTGTTCATAATTTTAAGAATTTTGATACATATTGCCAAGTTGTATTGAACGCTGTACCAATTTATACTCCTCCCTGCGCGGTTGTTTCTTGTTTAGCAAATTCTTTTCAGCAGTAGAGTGTTGTCGTCTGCATAGTAATTTGAAATCCAGAGTTAAATGCTCCCCTTGTACTAACTCGGCAAATACCTTCCTCACAACCCAACCTCATTCTGCAACGTAAAATGCTAGCGACAGCTAAACACGTATTGAAGCAACAGGGGTGGAGGCCAGGAGAATGAAGAGGAGAAAGAGGTTGTCAACAATGGACTTAGAAGAAATTCATCTTTTTTTCTCTTACCAGTGTCTGACCCAACCTCTTGGACAATGAGCTTCCTTCTAAAGAAAAGTTGAGGTTGGAGAGAAGGGAAAACTAGAAATTCCACTTAAACTTCCTCCGGGTCTCCTATTTGAGATTGGCAGCCCTGAGGCTTTCCAGATGACTTTTATGCGTTTGAACCTGTCTTTTGATCTTTTTAAAATTTCCTCCTCATTTCACCTGTTCTGGGTTTATTGCCTGGAAAACAAGCAGATGAACATATTAGCTCCTCCTTAAGGTGCCTCTAGACTACAGGAACTTTATGTTCAGGTCAGGAATCGTATAACATGACTACATGCTCCAAGTTTATGGGCAAGTTAAGCAACAGGGAATTTTATGCTGGGATTTAGGACACAAACTTGTAGTAGACACATTGTGAGGTGGGAGGGAAATTTAAATAAGCAAAAACTCTGCCATTAATACTGATTCAAGTTCTCCAGTTGATGGAAAAAACACGTGAGGATTTTCTTCTTGAAATTGCCTGTGAGTTAGACAAGGGTCAGGAAAACAAAAATATTACAAACACATCTCCCTTCCTTCTCCCACATATTGATTCTCCTCTTTCCGATGAAGTCAGTTTTCTGGTCAGTCTGTGTACAGGCCAGAATGATCTAAAACCTTTTAATTAGATGCTTTAGCAATCTCGATCCCCATTAATTCCAGGAGGGAGGGGGGGTAAGAGAAGCATGTGTCGAGTTGAGAGGGCAAGACTTCTACATTCTCTAAAAAACTGACCTACACCTTATGGATCTGTCCTTACAGCCTGTAAAAGCCAGCACAAAGGAGAGTGCCAGCTGGAATCATTCAGGGAAGGCAATGGCTTTCAAAGCCCTGGCTAGCAGCAGGTGGAATATGCATTAGGGGTTCTTTTATTGTTCAAGTAGTACTTATTTTCAGTGGGAAGCAATATGGTTCTTATGCAGTCAATAAAGAGCAAATTCAGGGTGTTTGCCTTTTAGCCAGAGCAGCTGATGATTTGTGATGACTCTGGCATCCATCACCCGTAGAGCTCAAAAAACACTGGACTGAAATACTGATGGACATGGTCCCGGCTTGGCAGACTTGATTCTTCAGACCCACGCTGAGGTCCATAGGTACACAGCCTAATGGCTAGTGTGATTCCAAAGTCTTGGGCTCCTGGTCAGTGGGTGCTTGGGACTGTTTTTCCAAACGTGACTGGCCTCTCTCTGACCCTTTCTCATTTGGCCAGCTACACTACTTTGCGTGGATATGCTGTGTATGGTCCAGGGGCGATTTGAGTAAATTGCTTTGTTTCTCCTGATAACGTCTCTGCTTAGGAGTCATAGGTATTCCCATTCTAAATGTAGGTGGCTGCTGGTGGTGGGTGGATGGAAGAGGAGGGGATTCCTCACTTGTCCCCCTGCCTTGGGAGTTCAGGGATTCTAGGAGAGGTCAGTGGTGTCCAATGCTGGGAGAAATCAGATCATATGCTCCTTGAGGGGACGATTTGCTGGTTTTGTTCCCCACTGTTCTCTCAGTGTCTGGCACACAGTAGGAGCTTCTTAGATACATCACATTGCCTGAGACCAAGTAGCACGGTAGAGGGTGACACTAACTGGTTGTGACAAGAGCAAGCAGGAAAGCTTTACTGTTCTCTAAGGAGAGATGCTCAAGGGACTTAAGAATATGAAAAATGGTTCCCATCATTAATTTCCACTTTTCTTCCCTGCGTGCACCTTGGGCAGAAGTGGGGCAAGAGGTAGCTTTTTTAGGATACCTTGACTCATCATTGCTAAGAATTCAGTGTAAACTCACATTCAGAGCCCAAGGGCTTTCTTCCATGCTTTTTGTTAAATACAGGGTAAGGAGTTGGATCCTAATTGAAGAGGGAACCCATGGCATAGAGCAGTGGTTCTGGAACTTGCACGTACGTCAGAATCACCTGGAGGGCTTGTTGAAACACAGATGCCTCGGTCCCACTTCTGCAGTTGACGGAGGGGCTGAGAATGTGCATATCTAACAAGTTCCCAAGTGCTGCCGATACTGCTTGTCTGAGACCGAACTTTGAGAGCCAGTTGGCTTCGAGGAAAAAGCACTCACATTGGAGTCAGATAAAGCTGGACTCCTGTCTTGCTGTGTGACCTTGGTCGAGTCCACTTTGAGTAGCCTCAGTTTCCTCCCTTGCAAAATGGTGACAATTTCCACCTCACCCACAGGACTGTTGTGAGGGTGAAATGGAATGAAGTGACCAAGATGGCCGGTCCATGGTACTCACTCGCTCCAATGATGTGAGACCTTTCTCCCTAACTCCTTTTGTGGGCTCCTCAGACAATTCAGGGCCTGTTTGAAGGCTTATGCCTTGTGAACTGAGCATCTCCTGTATTAACTTCACATTACCCCTTGTTTACATATCCTGAGGGTTGTACTGTTACTGAACATTTGCTATGCGAATGGCACAGTGTGAGATAATTTTTACAGTATGTATAACATTGGACAGATGAGGTTAAATAACTTGCACTCAAACCCACAGCTAGTAAGTGGCAGAGCTGAGCATTCAAACCAAGGCCTCCTCACCACGAGGCTCTTGGCTTCTTTGTTAGAGTGGTTCCCATGAGTCCCTGTGGGCAGAAAATGCCAAGATTATTAGGTCCTTTCCTCTAGTTACTCACTCACAGGGCATATCTATCTAGATAGGTAACACATCTGAGCAAAGTAAGCAGTTATTCTGAGGATGTGAGTGAAAGGGGTAGGATTTTTTGTGTATCTTTAAGCCCAGCACTCTGTCTTATTCATCGCACATGCTGCCTTGTGCACAGAGGACTCAGCAAATGCTTGGGGAATTAACAAAGGCAGTGAAGGTTCAGGTCAAGTGACACCCTCATCTGCCTTAAAATGACTGGGTCCCCTCCTTAAATGACCAGTAAGACTCGCCTCATTATCATTTGTACACACCGGTTGGCACTGGTTCCCGAACAGCTGATGAAGAGTCTCTTAAGTATTGATTTAGAACCTTTGCTGAAAATGATCAGCAGTTGTTAGTAACTACCCTTGCCTGGATGATTTGCACTCTTGATTTGATTTACCAGAATAATTTGGGAAAGCAAACCAGGGCCCCTTGTCAGGACAGGATCACTTTTGAATACTTGCAGGTAAAATCGCACCTCGACTTTGCCTAAGGTAACCTTGAATCCATCCGTCCTGAATCCTGTGCCCCTGGAGAGGTAGTTCTCAAACTTTAAAAAGAAATATCAGTCACTTACTCCGCGATCCCTTGCTTCTTCCATAAAAACCTCCAACAGATCAGAAGAGAAAACTGCTCTGCGCAAGTAAGGCCACAGGGTTGGCCTGTCTGGGTGGGAAAGCTGCAAACAGGGCTGTGGATTGGCGATCATCCAAAGATGCATGGCAAACTGCCCACTCCTGCTACTTGGCATTCCTGAGGGCAGTGGTGGTTTTGGCGACATCTGCAAATAGCAGGCAGGGATGTAGTAGGGGCAAGTGGGTTACATACTCTGAAGAGGGTGGTGGCCCTTATGCTATTCTTGTCACATGCACTGTAGGTCACTGCTTCCAACGTTGGAGCCGATGCAGTCCTGCTGTTTTGTCAACACAAGTATCCAAGGACAAATTTTAATTGTGCCGTAAGTATCGGGGAAGATAATGAAAAAATTTCTCCAAAAAAATAACAATTTCCAATAAGCAACATTCAGTCAGCCTAGGCCAGTTAATTACTGTAGGTATCTGTTCTGAACGGTCAGTACCTATAACTTATGCGTTGCTAAATATTTTGAATATCACTCCCATGGTTTCTGTAATAGAAACCGCTAGAGCAATTTTGTATGTACGCTTTGCAAGATCAGTGGGCGGATGACAAGGTGTGATTTCCTAAAATTGTCAACACTATTTCTTGTTTGCTGTTGGGTTAAGAATGGGTTAGTTGGTGATTGTACTTGAGTTACTGGACACAGAAGAATGTCTAATGGTGTGACACAGGCCATGAGGTGTGCAAAAGGAAAACTGTTTTAGCTCAGACTCCAATCAGAAAACTATTCTTCTGCAGGCACTCTTCTCCGATTCTTCTTTCCCACGTCCAGGTCACAGCAGCAGAGAAGGCAGACCCAGAATACTCAGATTAGAGACAAAATCCATTCCTTGGCTAACACGTAAGGCAGGCAGCCAATATTTTATGGAGGATTTTAGAGAAAAATCATTTTCTATAGAAATCAGTTGGCAAAGATTATTCTTAAATTGAACTTTGATCAGTTGCATTGCATATGAAGAGACTAAGAATATTTGAAAATAATTGAAAGAGCCTGAACTCAAGGTCACATTCATCTTAGCCCTGACTGGCATAGATGAGCACATTGTGTGGCAGAGTGTCAGGTGAGCAGAAGCTGGGAGAAGAAGAATGCAGTCCAGGCCCACCATGCAGTAGGTGCTCATCTCCATAAGCTGCTTTCCTTGACCACAGCAACAGAGCTAGTTCATGCTCCGTGCCCTCTGCCAGCCTGGCAGCAATTATAACAGAGACAATTTATCGGACAAGGGATTTACACCAGCTGGAGCAAGCGGAATAAGATATCTTTTCTCTTTTTAATAGAACTGAGTGAAGAGTGGAAAGCAGAACTACTGACATGTGTATAAAAGTAAATACGTTCATTTCTCAAAAGTATAGCATATTTCCTTAAGAATATAAGAGAAGAAAATCGCGTTTCCAAATGTATACTTTCATACCTAAGTTTTGGACTCACATATAGAAGGCAATTAATCACTCATTTATTTACTTGAAGATTCTGTCAAATTGCAACATGGCTTCAATTCTTAAGAGATATTTGGAAGCAAACACAATTTTTTTTTTATTAAGAAAAGTGAACAGATTTAAAGTTCTCTTTGTCACTTGTTTGATGTCTTACACAGATGGAATTTTTTTCAATTTAATTCAACATGCATTTATTGGACTGTTGCTGTATATTTGGAATCATGTTAGTTGCTGGGGTATAGAGATAACTGCTAAAACCACATATCGGAACTCTTTCATTACCAAGGTATCTTATTAAAGTGTGTGTGTGTGTGTGTGTGTGTGTGTGTGTGTGTGTGTGTGTGTTTACACCGTAATTCTTACTTTAGGTTTGTGTATGTGGATGGGAACAGGGGTGGAGAAAAGTTTTTTTGTTTTAAAGAAAGTATCATGGAAGTTCTCTGATTTCAAAAAGATGAAGAAAAATCCTTCTGAGTGACACTAGTGGAGTTTTCTTAAAGGATAAGTGGACATCACAAAGGACTTCCTAAACCAATCCCACTCCTGTGTTGTCCCTTCCCATGCACCCCAGCACACAGCAGTCTCCTTGGGAGAACGTGCTTCCCTCTGGCCTAACACAGGTGCTTCTTGAACTTGGAGTCAACTCAGAACCTACACGCCAGTCGGCCAGTCCCAGGGATCCACTCAGCCTCAGTGACACTGGGTTGAATGTTCTCAGAGAGTCACTGTTCTCTCTCTCTCTCTTCCTTCCTTTCACACACCAACCACAATGAACCCCAAGGCAATTTTAAAGGGGAAGAGAATGAAATTTATCAAGTTCTAGAAAAGAAAGGATTTTAAAAAGGCAAGAAAAGAAGTAAACGTTGGACACCATACCTATCTGACAAGTCCAAGCTAAATAGTAAATAGATGGGAAAAATGGAGATTCCTCTGACTTGGTAAGGAATAGCTGTGACTGCCAAGATGAGACCATAAGCCTACAGTGGGTACAGTTGTTTTCTCAGTGCCAATTGAGCACTGTAGTTATTAAAAACAACCCACCTGAGTAATTTGGGGGTGAACTGAATCAGTAGAAGATATCCTTTCAGTCTGACAGTTGCTTTACATCCAAGTCCCTGTTGGCCACCTGGGGGCAGCACGAGAATCCCAGGCCTTAAAATTCAAGTATCACCTGGTTTCCTTGTCTCCATAAGGTTTGAGAGACCAACTAGTCTTGTGAGAGTGTGTGTGTGTAAATGTAAAACCTATCTTTTCGTCACCACGACTGAATACAAATTCTACAGGACTCCTCTGTGAGCATTTGGCTGTTAATCTCATGCATATTTCCCAATAGCCCTGGTCTCATCACTTCTCGGTGGATATGTAGCATCATGACACAATCTCATTTACAACCTTTCATGGTCAGATTATAAAATCGTAACTCCTCAAAGATCTTTGAGGGCAGAGTACAGAGACCACTGAGAATTACTAAGAACAATTAGGAGCTCTGAGTTCTCTCTCTAATTTTTCCAAAGCCCCACCCTATGACTAGACCAAGAGATTTCAGTGTTTGTTCCCTGGGGAAAAATTTGTTGGCTTGGAGACTTAAAAATTCCTATGGAGTGAAAAGGAGTGGGTACACACACATACCACCCCACTCCCATCCCCACCAAGGGATCCCAAGGGCATGAGCCCTAAAGCAACCTCATCCTGATTCTAACCCCATCAGAGGACATCTGGGTAGCCAGGTATCCTGATGGTTCTCATTTATTCAACATGAAAAATGCCTGCTGGGGCTTCCCTGGTGGCGCAGTGGTTGAGAGTCCGCCTGCCGATGCAGGGGACACGGGTTCGTGCCCCAGTCTGGGAGGATCCCACGTGCCGCGGGGTGGCTGGGCCCGTGAGCCATGGCCGCTGGGCCTGCGTGTCCGGAGCCTGTGCTCCGCAACGGGAGAGGCCACAACAGTGAGGGGCCCATGTAGCACAAAAACAAACAAACAAAATGCCTACTGAATGCTAGTCCCTGTGTGACTCCTGCAGTGGGTGGGGGTAGGCATTAAAAATAAAAATGTGCCCTCCTATAGGAAGGAACAGCATAAATCTTGAAAGGCTTTACATACAGATATTCTCAGCACAGAGCAGGGCTTGGTCGGCAGTAGGGGATAAATGAATGTGAAATTGAATGAGGATCTGACTCAGAGTACACCTCGGTTTGACAACTTTCTTTAAAAATCACCAATTCTCTCTAGTGTATATAGGTTTTTTTGCTTTTGTTTTTATTTGTTTATTTTTTCAGCTGTGTTGGGTGTTTGTTGCTGCGCGCAGGCTTTCCCTAGCTGCTGCAAGCAGAGGCTACTCTTCGTTGCGGTGCGCGGGCTCCTCATTGTGGTGGCTTCTCTTGCTGCAGAGCACGGGCTCTAGGCACGCGGGCTTCAATAGTTGTGGCACACGGGCTCAGTAGCTGTGGCTCACAGGCTTAGCTGCTCCGTGGCATGTGGGATCTTCCCTGACCAGGGCTCAAACCCGTGTCCCACGCATTGGCAGGCGGATTCTTAACCACTGCGCCACCAGGGAAGTCCCTGTTTTTGTTTGTTTTTAATTGTGGAATTCTGGAGAACAAAGAAAAGATTGTCAGGATGGGGAGATTTTTCTCTACGGCTCTCTGTGGACAGTTTACAAAGTGGATGGCTCTGTGGTTGACTAAACCACAGGTAAGTTCCTTAGGGACCGATATAGAATGCATCTCTAAGGCTTGCTGGTGATTAGGCCTGTCCCAGTGTAATGCATAGTGTTAAGAACTGTGCCAAAAACATGGTATTCCGGAAGTCTATCTTGGAGCTTAGCGTTTCTCTGGGGAAAAAAGCCTCTTTTCATATGATGGACGACTCTAAATTGCTTTGCTGTAGAGAAGCAAACATTCTTAATAAAGGACATGTGAGTAAGGGATGTCCTTGGAACAATCTCAGAGAGGTCTGGTCCACCCCCCAAGTTGCTAGGTGCCTTGTTGCATCCTCTTAAAGTTCATGTTCCTTTCCTCCAGAGCACAGGCCTGGAGTGTACATAGTATTCATCCATGTGCTTGTTTGGTTAGGGTCTACTGTCTTCCTCTAAGCTCCATCAGTGCAGGAATTGGGTGGGATTTTAGTAACTACTGAGTTCCCAGGACTTGGTGTAGTGTATGGCACAGAGTTACCACTAAATAAACCAGGACTTCTGTGAATGAACTCACACTCTATTTAAGAGCCATAGTATCACTGTCATAATGCACCTGCTGCTATTAGCTCTGTCACCTTGCAATTCTGCTCACTCCCTGACACCATCAAACATATGTATTTGTGGGATATATAACACACATATACACATACGTATATATATTATATACACATGTATATATACATGTGTGTATATATGTGTGTGTGTGTGCATGTTATATCTACATATGCACCTCTGTGTGTGTATGTGTGTGTGTATCTGGCAAAATCATAAAGACAAACAGCAAACTGATATGAGTATATGCAGTAAATATGACAATGTGTTAATATTCTTATTGTGTAGTGGGGAACATCAGTTAAATGAAAGAGAAAGAGAGAGCTTGGCTATTTCAAGTAGCCAGGAGCCTCTTATGTACAATACAGCTGCACACTGGGATCATTTGGGAGCTTTAACAAACCCTCATGCCTGGGTCTCATCCCCAGTTGGGTGTGGGTGTGGCCTGGGCAACAAGAGGTTCTAAGAACCACTCAGGTGATGCCAATGTGGAGCTAAGGTAGTGAGGCACTGGTTGAGGATCAGACAGTATGTCGTTTGGAGCAGATTTTGTTACCTTTGTGAGGAGTCACTCTACATCTAAGGCGGATTGTTACCCCTTCCTCCAGAGGAAGAGCTTCAGGGATGGGGACCTTTCCTTGTGGTTTGACAGAGGACAAGTGTGGAGAGGAACCCGGGAACTTTTTAGGAGAGATGCGATCAAGATTCTGACCCCGACTTTTTTGAGATTCAAACTTCCAGTGGATTGAGATGGTTCCAGTGAAGGTCCATCACCAGGAAAAGATCCCAAAGGGTCTCAAGAAGAGTCTTTCACGAGAGAAGGGGGAGTCTGATAATATGGGCCCAATGTGAGGCCACGTTTATAGCACTAATGATAAAAACAGTGACAGATTGCTCTGAGACTTTTACCCTAAGTGATTTTGTTGACCTGGTTCTGTGTGTTTGCCCTGCAAGTAGGTGGTATATAGTGATTAATAGTCCCATCAGGCTGACCTGGCTGGGAGAGCATCAGTTCTCTAATGGAAAGATGGATAGTCGGCTGGCGAAAACCCAGCAGATGTGCATCCTTCTTCCAGCTAGTTGGTGAACTCATTGCCTTGAGGGCAGTGACTCTGGCTCTCCAGCTTCAACCTTCTTTGAAGATACTAAGAATGTGGTTACTTATCAGCTTGCTCCACCTTTTTTTCAGCTGAGGTTTCACCTTAGATTTCTGCTCAGTTTCCTTGCTGCCAAATTATTTTCCTGGACTTGTGAGATTATACCTCGTTGGAACGAGGAAAGGTATTTACACAGAAGTACCTGTTCTGTGCTGAATGGGAAAGATAAGAGGCACCTCAACCGTGGTGTTCGGCCTCCAGGACCCTTTGAGCAATGGGGGCAGAGGCTGCTGGCACCCTCACTGGAAGACAGAATTCAATTTAAGTCTCAACAATCCTTGAAGTCCTTTGCATGCTCTTAGAGAGGCTGAATGAGTGTCACTTCAGATGTGGTGAGAAGCTGAAATGGAAACTATTATATCAAAACATTTCATTTGGTGGGGGGACTGTTTGGAAAAAATCTTAATTTTTTTTTTTTAGGAACAAAGAGGAGTTGATGAAAGGATTTGAGGTTATAATGACCAAAGTCTCTACTGCCTCTCTTTTCTCCCCACCCTTCTTCCAAAATGGAGAAAAGAAATGAAGCCAGAGAAATGTCTTAAATATTGTCAGTCTGGCAGGCCAAGTTTTTAGCTATACCTAAAAGCTTTAGTAATACCTTTTAATTACAGTTGTACAATTATAAATAGGAAAGAAATGAAAAGATGAAGATGCGGTTTGTAATGAAATTACCATAAATACCATGGCAAGCTTTAAAGTCGTCACGAAAATCTGTAATACCAAAACATGAATATGGAGGTTAACTTCTACCAAGGGTAGAAATTAAAATTTTGTGGATTTGTGGTCTTCCTTGTTAGTTTGGTATTTCCTCCTAAGTACACATAAGTACCGTTATTTTACAGACACAGACAGACCTTTAAAAAGTCGGAGTCCTGGTTGGCAACTCTTACGTTCTCCAAGCCACTTGGGCAAGCTGACATAGAAATGACTTGAGTTACCAAGGCAAGTGGTGGAAACATCAAAAGAAATCTAGTCCAACTGCCTGGAGGGTTTTGATTACTTCTCCTTTTGGAAGCAGGCATGTATTTTGTTTGTGATGCACAAGTTTATCTTCAGTCTTTATTTAAAGACCCATTTTACTTCCCACTGAATGGACACATTTTTATGACTGGGGATAGGGGATCATAACTGTGAACTGCTGCATTTGTCCTGAGGTGAATAAGCTAAGCTGTTCGATTGGAGCCCTTAGGTGGGTTACATCATCTTTTGTTGCCTTTGCTTTTCTCACAAGTTAGCTCCTGTTTGTTAAAATATTGCTAATGAGATCAATATCACGAGGTCAATTTCCATAAGTCTGTTCCCTAGCTGCACACTGCTAAGAGATCTTGAAAACATGGAACTTTGATCAGAAGAGAGATTAAATAAATGAGTTTGGCTCACTTTATTGCAAACCTTTCTCCAACATTGTGAAAATCCTTAACATGTCCTGGTGATGGTAGATTGTGTCCTCTCTTTGCCCGTGACAAGAAACTTTTTTCTTTTACTAAACCAAGAACAATGATTTTGCTACTTCTTACTGCTGTTAGCGTATGGGCTAGCACAATCAATTAAGAGGTATATTTTTCTGCCTCTGCTAGGAATAAGAAATTATGCTGTGATGGTTATCTAGGATTAAAGATGGGACAGCAAAGTAAATCTGAGGATGCCAAATTGAGGAAAGTATTGAGAAAAAAGGGCAGATTAGAGAAGGCTTTTTATGTGGACCTAAAAGAAAATCCAATGGATAATGGAGAGTCGTTGAAGGTATTTGAGCATGGAAACGACATCATGAAAGTGGTATTTTGGGATAAATCGAAAGGTAAATAAATTGGAATCTGGTCATTGCCTGCCCTGGAGACACTGTGGGGGAAGGAACAAAGTGACAATAACTTTTCCTTAGCTTGAGGCTATGGGAAACCTAAAGCCCAGCTACTAATACCAATGGTGGGTGGGAAGTCTGGCTCCTGAGAATTCCCTCTTCCTTTGTCCCACTGCCCATACCAGTTGGGCTAGGTGGTTTCAAGTGAGGGGTGCAGCTCTCCAAGTACTGCAGTACCCCAGGTAGAAGGAGAGGGAGGTTCTTGGAGGGTAGGACCTCCTGCCTGAGGATACATGTAGTTGTGTGTGGTAGTGGTGATGGAGTTTGAAATAGCCAAGAAGAAGTGGTCTCACTCCTCTCTGCCCCTTTCTAAACTCTCAGGAAAGAATCAATATAAGACCTGGTTGACTTTGATTAGCCCCTCCATCTGGTGCCACATTGCTAGCAAAGAGAGCTGATATGCTGAATTCATTGGGGGAAAATAAGGAGAAAGTAGAGGAGCTTGGCTGCTGTAAAAGAAAGATAACAAGTTGAACAACTTATAACAAAGGGAGTTAGAATTAATGGGTCAGAGCACAAGAATATAAAATACACATAATAAATATCCTCAAAGGAAAAAATATCAGAAATGGAAAAAAGAAATGAGCAGTCCTAAAGAAGATCCTACCAGAGATACTGGGTAAGATGAAGACAATAGATGAAGAACTCAGAGGGATTGAATAGTAGAATGAAAACCTTGGATGAACTAATCAATGAGCTGGAAGACCAAGCCCTTAGGCATCAGAAACAGACAATAAGGAGAAAGGTTGGATAAAAGAAAAGTTAAGAGAAAGAGAGAAGTGCCAATATGATAGGGATCCTAGAATGGGAAAGAAAGAGAAAGTATGAAGAAATATTTCAAGAGTTAATAACTATCTATATAGAAATATGGATAAAAGACTTTAGATTGAAAGGGTTTTAAGTAGAGATAAGGAAAAATCATACAATAGAGATAAGGGAAAATCAACACAAGCCACATTATAAAGACATTTAAGAACTTAGAAGACAAGAAATTCTAGAAGATTCTTGAGAGAAGGAGCAGATGACCTCGAAAGGAACAAGAATAAACTGCCATCACACTTCTCAACAGCAACACTCGATGCAAGGAGACAGTGGAGTAATAGTCTCAAAGCACTAGTACATTGTTCCTGAGGTTTTATACCCAGCTAAATTATCATTGAAATGCAGGGGGTGACATGAAGATATTCTTAGTTATACAGAGTCTAAGAATTTTTACCTCATAAAGACAAGCTTCGAAATGCTACTGGAAGATGAAAAACCATTCCAGCAGGATGCTAAGAGTATGGGAAGTGTATCGGTCAGTCAGGGAACAAATCATTTTAGATGTTTCAAGCTGAGAGGGATTTAATGCGGGGAGTTGATTACAAAGATGTTGAAAGACTCGGGGGAGCAAAAGGGGAAGGGTGGTCTACTCAGAGCTCAAGGAGCTGCTATTGCACCTGGGCTGGAGCCTCTGAGCCCACACTCACTCTGGCTGCTTCTGGAGCTGCACTGCCAGTGCTGCTGGAAGCATGGGGCTGACACTGGGCAGGAGCCACCACTGTTGAAGCTGAGGTGCTATTAGAAACAGAATGGCTCTGATCATCTTTCTACCTGCTGATCAGGCGCAGGTGCCTCCCGTTGGCAGAACCTAACTAGGATTTGGCCCGCAAGGAAGTCTGGGAAATGTAGAGCCTTTTGCTTGCCCTTCTTCCAGAAAAGAATATAGAAGAGTAAGTGTGAGACTAGGAGCTGAAGACAAATATCTGGCCTGGGAGCTAAGGGCATGTAAATAAACTAGAAAGGTTAATTCCTGTCTAAATAAGGGGAACAAAGAGAGAAGGCAACAAGGTCACGTCCATTATAATCTAGAACAAAAATGAACAATACCATTTCATTGGCAGGGAGGTGAGAGTGTGCTAAAGCATCTGTTTGGTAAAGATATAGATACTGAAAAATGTAAGAGACTGATAGTGTTCTATCTCACTGGTCATTGTACAAAACATAACTAAAGCAATAGTGAGATAACACTTTACAGACTTCAGAGTGGCAAATATTATAAAATTGAATGACTTCAAATATAGGCAAGAATTTGATAAAAAAGGAACCCTCGTGCATGTGAGAGTAACTGGTACAGCCACTGTCTGGCAATACTTACAGACACTGAGGATCTAGCCAAACCACTCCTGGGATTATAGGCCAGAGAAACAGTTGCATCATAAGGGGACATGAACAATGATGTCCACTGCTGCATGTGTGTGGTAGCAGACAGGTGGAGGCTAAGAACTTAGATACCTATCACTAGGAGACTGAATAAGTAAAACATGGGGAAGCTTACTATGGAATATAAACTAGGTACCTAAGGGCATTATGAAAACACAAAAACATAGTGTTAAGTGAAAATAGTAAGATATAGAATAAGATGTATAGGAAAATATTACTTATGAAAAATAACATACATACCCAAAACCTCCACATAGCATTTAAGGATACCATAGTGGGTTGAATGGTAGCCCCCCACAAAAGATATGGTCACATCCTGGAATTTGTGAATGTGATTTTTTGTTTGTTTGTTTTGGAAAAAGGGTCTTTGCAAAAGTAATTAAGTGAAGATCCCAAGATGAGATCATCCTGGATTATCTGGATGGGCCCTAAAGCCAATGACAAATGTTCTTAAAAGAGACACAGAGTGGAAACAGAGAAGAGAAGGCAGCCAGGTGAAGACAAGCAGAGACTGGAGTGATGCGGTCCCAGCCAAGGGCACCTGGAGCCTCCAGAAGCTGAAAGAGGTAAGGAATGGAATCTCCCCCGGGGCATCCAGAGGGAGTGTGAGCCTGCTGATACCTTGACCTTGGACTTCTGCACCTCCAGGGCTGTGAGAGGATAAATTTATGTTGTTGTAACCTACCATGTTGGAGATAATATGTTACAGTAGTCACAGGACACTAATGCAGATGCCTTTTAAATCTTTATTTGATAGATTTCTAAAGCTGTACATGAGGTGCAGTCAGTCCACCAGGGGTCCGCAGGGACTGGATGGCAGTGTCAGGAGGCTGCCTTGGTGACCTGTGCACTGTGCTCCTCTTCCACACCCTCTCCCCTTTCCCCTTAGAATCTGTCTTTACCCTGTGTATTGGTTATCCACTGCTGGGTAACAGATTACCCCCATATTCAGCAGTTTAAAACAACAAGCGTTTATCATCTTACAGCTCCTGTGGATTGGGAATCTGAATGCTGTGGCTTAGCTGGGTGCCTCTGACCTACCATCTCTTATAAGGCTACAATCAAGGTACCGGCCAGGGCTGGAGTCATCTCAAGGTAGGATTCATTTTCAAGCTCACTCACGTGGCTGTTGGCAGGCCTCAGGTTTTCACTGGCCAGAGACATCAGTCCCATAACCTATGGGCTCCACAGAGCTGTTCACAACGTGGTAGGTAGTCTGTTTCCCCCAGAGTGAGGGATGAAAGAGAGAGAGAGAGGCCACAGCAGAAGCTGTGATCTTTTATAACCTAATCTTGGAAGTGACATCCTGTCACTTCTCTCTGTTCTGTTCGTTAGGAGTGAATCACCACATCTAACCCATACTCAAGGGGGTGGGGAGGTTACACAAGAGGTCGGTACCAGGAGGCAGGGATCACTGGAGGCTGTCTGAGAGGCTGCCTAAAATACTCCAAGAGGAAGTTAGAGAAATAGAGTACTCTCTCTCAATAGGGAGTAGGATGTACCCGAGTTGAGAGGGGCCATAGGAATTCTTACGAGAAAATGTGTCATAAGCAGAGTTAAACATTTACTCATACCTCTGCCATTTCTCTCTGGCCTCTTCTCTGGGTTCTATTTGATTAACCAAACCAACTGAACAAAAACTGAGAAACTGACTTCCATGCCGATCACTTCTCCAAATTTCAAATCCCATCTCCCTCCACAAACTGTTTGCTGTTGTTTGCTTTCCGAAATCCTCAGGAGTTATTTTTTATATTTTGTCCAGCGTTTATAGTAGTTAGCGGGAAGGTTGTTCTGTAAGCAACTTACACCGCTGCAGTAAACATGCAACTCTATTTAAAATGCATTTGATCAATGTCTGAAAATATGTTACCCTGGTTACAGTGGGAGGGAAAAGGATGAAAAAGCCTAGGAATTGCTGGGTCAAAACAACTTGTTTGGGCTTCTGTAAAAGACTCTAAGTATTCTAAAATTCATGTTTTTTTCCTGGAGTAGAAACAACATGAACTAGAGAGCTTGATGGCTCTGGTTTAAATTCCAATTCTACCATTACTAGCAGAGTGACCTCATGCAAGTGACTTAATCTGTGCTTTAATTTCCTCATCTGTAAAAATCAGGTAAAGATATATAGCTCTTTGGAATGTACAGGGTCAACCAAAGCAATGTATGTGAAATGCATGCAGCGTACTGCATGGAACACAGGCGGCCTTCTTCAGAGCTCTGTACACTTTCCTTCCCTCCCTTCATTATCCAGTTATCCGGTAAGTGCCTAGAGCCAACATAGTTTGGCGTTTGCTAGACCATCATCCAGAGCATCCCAGTGTGCACGGAAAGAAAACAGCTCATTGAGAATAGCTGTCTTTGTAGGCAGAGTGTGGTGTGTGCGCAGGGCTGGCTCCCTGCCTGGGATGCAGGGGTCAGTGGGGCTGCCGCCAGCCGTCTGCTGTGTTAGCCAGGGAAATAAACTCACAGCCCTCCTGGCACCTATTGCTGGCCTTGGGTAAACATAATTAGAGTCTTTAAAAAGAGAAGAGGGAACACAACCAAGATCCCCACTCACCATGTAAACAGGATGTCCACTGAATGGCAGCCGTGGAGATGTTTATGTTCTGTTCAGGGGACAATTGACAAAAGGCCTCTGGGAACCTTTATTGCTGCCTGGAGCAATGGTCTGCCAACAATGGTGGTGGCTGGGTCCTTCCCAGGTTTGTACTGTGGCTGCTGAGCTTCCGCTGAGAGCTCTGGGGCTGTGCTGTCTGGAACCAGATGTAGTTCTTTCGCATGCTGGGTCTGGTTATCAGCTCGAGGCCCTTTATACGCAGATGAGGGCATTCTGGCCTCTGTTGCTCAGTTTCCAGCGTGCCTCCTATGACCTAGAGGCTGGCTGGTTGATGCCTTTATGGAATAATAATCACGGATGGCTACCATTTACTCAGAGCTAGGCAGCGGGCCAAATACTTCACATGGGTGATCTCATTTAACCCTCATTATAACCCTTTGTGGTAATTTTATTGTCCTGAGGAGGCCCTGCAAAGCTAAGAAACTGGATTAGAAGTCAGATCAGTTGGATCTCAAACCTGTGCTTAAATAGTAAGCTTAGGTGAAGGCAGGGGCCATGGTCAAGTTCAACACTCCATCTCTATGGCCCAGCATAGTGTGTGAGAAAACACTTGTTGAATGAATAATTTTTCAGAAAAAAAAAAATTCTACCAAAATGCTGCTCTCCACTGATGTTCTGGGGAGCACATTTTCCCCTAGTAGTGAGAGTGTGTTGCATGGTTTACTCCACACATTCCTTTCCACCCTGGCAACGCAGGGCGCTCACTGGTCAGTGCTGGCTGCAGTTGGGTCTTGGGTATGGGCTGAGGCACCAAGACAGGGACCAATTGGCTAAGTGTCTAACGAAGAAGCCAAGTCCTAATTTAGTCCGGTCTTCTCTGGAATTCTAGGCAGGGAAAGCATCTCTTGAGACCATCCAATCGCCTGACCCCAAAGCAGCAGAAACAGTGAAAGCAGATGCTCATCTCAGCTGGCCTTTGTCTCTGGCGCACAAGCCCTGGAGAGTGGTTTCTCTGCCCTTCTTCCAGGACACAGGAGGGTTTAAATGGAGCTGTGAAGATAGGCTGAGCAGATTTTCCAGGAATGCCAGGAGGTGGTCCCTCTCCCCTTATAATTCCAAATGCAATAGGTGGAGACCCAAGAACCCTTTAGTCTTCGAATTCCTGAATAGAAGGGAGGGGCGTGCTTGTTCTGCAGGATGGATTAAGACATCGACATGTCCAGGTCCAGAACAGAGCATGGTCTTTATCTTAAGTCTGAGTTTTTAGATTAGAGGGAAATGCAGCCTTCTCTCTCTCTCTCCTTTTGGGGAGGCACTTGGGTGGTGGCAGGGACCCTTCTTGGAATCGATCATTTCCCTGCCTAGAGCTGAGGCCATAGTGACCTCAGTATTGTTACTAAGTCTCAGTCAAGTGCAGGTGGTTGTTTTAAAGTGGCCCAAGTTGTTGGGATCTTGCTGGAAAATAAAAGCAAGCCAAGGATTGCTCCAACTGGTATTATTTGGTTGATGGTAAAATGATGGAAATGATGAGGTCTTGTGCTGTGTTCTTTCATTGTTGATGGTGGATTTTTTTTTTTTCTTTTTTGCATTTGAACCATCACATCCCTGTGTCCCAGATTCTGGACCCATTGGTTGATGATGTGTCCTGTTGGGATACACCAGACTTGCAGATAGGCCTGGGATTTCTGGGAGCAGTCTGGGACCAAAGGTATAATTCAACATCCTTCTCAGTGGTCTCTTTTCCTTATGTTTATTCATTCCTGCACACGGCATGGCCTTCCACAGTATTGCTGCCTCTCATCTTTCAGTCCCAGTGTCCAGTCTAGGCTCCCATTCCAGCTGCTTCTCACATAGGAAGCAGGGTGGCCTGTCCAACTCCCCTGGCATGCCAGTGTATAACACCTTCTTTATCTTGCCTTATGAAGAGAAATCCTATACTTGTTTTACCAGTGGCAGAGCTCGCGGTTCCTCAGCTCTAAGAAGTAAAGGACAGCCTGATGGGGACTGGGGCAGGAGGGGAAGCAGCTGCAGCCATGGCAGCTGGAAAGACTGTGGGTTCTGCTGACCCTCATTTGGCTGAGTCAATAGAAGAACAAGCATGATAATGGAATGGATACTCTTTTTTTTTAAAATTAATTAATTTTATTTATTTATTTTTGGCTGCTTTGGTTCTTCGTTGCTGCACGGGCTTTCTCTAGTTGCGGCAAGTGGGGGCTACTCTTTGTTGCGGTGCGTGGGCTTCTCATGGCGGTGGCTTCTCTTGTTGCGGAGCACAGGCTCTAGGCATGTGGGCTTCAGGAGTTGTGGCTCACAGGCTCAGGAGTTGTGGCTCATGGGCTCTAGAGCGCAGGCTCGGTAGTTGCGGTGCACGGGCTTAGTTGCTCCGTGGTATGTGGGATCTTCCCAGACCAGGGCTTAAACCCATCTCACTTGCAATGGCAGGCGGACGCTTAACCACTGCACCACCAGGGAAACCTGGAATGGGTACTCTTGATTGATACGTACTGATAGAAGTCTTGGTGGAGGCTGTGGGAGGCTGGGGGAAAAGAGTTAAGATTTGAGTAGAAAGAGTTTGAAAACAGATTCAGATTCATTAAAGTTGCTGGTGGAGATTGTTAATGATTCAAAGTGTTTCTTTGGATCAGAGAGTCATGGGGCTCTTTTAAATTGAGCATTTTTTTTTTTAATTAAAAAAAGGAACTAGCAGATTTCCCCAAAATATAAATTGGGCTTTGGCAGTAAACTGCTTCTTCTTGCCATCAGAGAGTCATGCGAGTCTCAGGAATGGCAAACATCTGTTTGACGGGCATCCCGACCTTGGCTTGGCAGAGAACTCAGGAGAAACAGCTTCACGATTTGATGTGTAGTTTTCATTTGAGATAGCAAGCATGGTGGGTAGCAGTGAGGCCAAGTATTAAGAGCAGAGTAGCTATTTAACAAATATTTACTGGGCTTCCCTGGTGGTGCAGTGGTTGAGAGTCCGCCTGCTGATGCAGGGGACATGGGTTCGTGCCCTGGTCTGGGAAGATCCTACGTGCCGCGGAGCGGCTGGGCCCGTGAGCCATGGCCGCTGAGCCTGCGCGTCCGGAGCCTGTGCTCCACAACGGGAGAGGCCACAACAGTGAGAGGCCCGCGTACCGCAAAAAAACTAATAATAATAATAATAATAAAAAAACAGCAATTAATAAATATTTACTGAGTGTCTACTATGGGCCAGCTAAGCTATGTGCTGGGGATACGGCGGTTACTAGGACACACCTAGGACACAAATAACTTAGCTTCACACAGACCCTGGGGATAAAAGTTCACAGTATGTTGTCATGAATATTCTATACCTTATTGTGGTTCTTTCTTGTACAGCTACTGGACAGCCAGGCATTTTCTTCTCTTCACCATTTACTCATTAGCATACCAGCAGACCTTTTCAGGGTGTTTGTATTAAGATTAAAATTATAAAAATAGTCGGAGATTCATGAGTGCAAGTTTGCTCTTGTAAACCTGTCAGTACTTTTCAGAATTCGTGATTTTTCAGACTTTATATAAGTAAAATGATAGATTTATAATATAAATACCCCCAGCAGGTACTGGGGCGATATCTTTTAATAAAGCATTTAAATATTTTTGCCACTAGGTGGATATATATGAATACTGACCCTGATTGTGATAAAGATTGTAAGTAACCTCACATCGTTTCAGGTCAGGCAGGCATTGCTGCGAAGTGAATTATGAAAAATATTCAATTTTCAAAGATTTAAAAAATTCTCACAATTGTAGATAAAGGAATTGTGGAAAGTATTGATGAAGATCGTTCACTATGACCCATATAGTTTATCGCTTCATACGCTGGAGTAAAAGTTTACAGAGTGTGTTGCTATGAACATAATCACCTTTGCTGTGATTATTTCATCAGATTTACCTAGAAAACAATTCTGAGTTTTCCCTACAGACAAGTTTAATCAGAGGAAAATCAACACCACCACCCACCGCAGATCTTCTGCCATTTGTGTTTGGATTCTTTCCCCAGGCTGCAAGGTTGGCATTCTATTGGAATCACACTGCTAGCTGACTTCTTGTGAACCGTCATGTGAAGTGGGAAATAGAATTCCACCAGAGCTACACTCAATCTTCTAATTAGACATACAATTCCACCCGAGCTACACTAAATCTTCTAATTAGAGCCAGGAAGTATTTTATTTGATGTACAAAACAACATAAAGCCACCATCCTGGCCCATGGCCCCCATGACATCCACATCAGTGGCTGGATGGAGAGTAGGGGCAGGGGGGAGCTACGGATAGGTTGGTGAATGTAACCACACTGGCCTCGTTTCTGTATCTTGTGCACTCCAAACTTCTTCGCAGCCTGTGTGCTTTCTGTTTCTTCTTGGAATCCACTTCTTGTGACTTCTGAAGAACTAATTCCTTCTTGTCATTTAGGCATCTCTAATGGCACCTCCTGTGACAGACGTTCCTTGGACCACCCTATTTAATGTTGTCCAACTTCAGTCACTCTTTATAACATTACCCTATTTTATTTTCTTCAAAGCATTTCTATGAGATGACCCTGCTATTTGTTAACTTACTTACTTGTTCAATATTTTTTCTCCTTCACAGAACAAAGACCTTTCTGACTCATTGATAGGATTTTTAGTCCTGGAGCAGTGCCTGGCATATGAAAGGGCTCACTAAACATTTGTTGGATGCATGAATGCCCCCTACAATGTCACTAGTTCCCCTATTTTACGGTGCCTCCCTCTTCTCCCCTCCCAACATCCCAGTGTTCCTTTTGTGACAAATGTCTCGGAAGAAAAAATACTGCAAATGTGGGAAACGTGATAGAGCGTGAAGTTGTGGTAGAATATTAAATTAGCTTCATAAACTGTGAGTCATAAATCATGGTTCCATCTGTCCTGTGACAGAGTGAAAACAGCACAATCTTCCACAAGATAGGAACTGAAAACAAAGAGAAGCCATGAGTTTCGACTCATGAGCCTGTTACTATTATTTTGGATTGTCTTCTCTTTCCACACTCCTCAGCAATCATTTTAGTCATGCTATGCCTTCTGGAATAAGCCCAGGAATCTGTTCATAGTAGATATTGGTTCCCTCCAATCTACAAGTTTCTACCCCTTAGCTCCATACCTGGCACCTTGAAGCCATTCAACAAATATTTGAGGGCTATTAATGGTAAATTCCACTGTTACAGATTTCTTCTTCTGAGTCAATTATGTTATTTTTCTCTAAAACAAAAAGATCCTTTAGAATTAATACAATCTAGTATTCACTGATAAATCTCACTGAAAGATTTGATGGGGTATAGAGTACAGGATAGGTTTTTTTTGTGTGTGCTGGTACTTGGGCCTCTCACTGTTGTGGCCTCTCCCGTTGCGGAGCACAGGCTCAGCGACCATGGCTCACGGGCCCAGCCGCTCCGCGGCACGTGGGATCTTCCCGGACCGGGGCACGAACCCGTGTCCCCTGCATCGGCAGGCGGACTCTCAACCACTGTGCCACCAGGTAAGCCCTACAGGATAGTTTTTTAAGCATGAGTCATTACTTGAGCAGGAGAGGTCTGGGTGAGGCATGGTCACGGGCCGCACAAGGGCACAGGTTGTCCTGAGAAATGATGGGACATTCAGAGGGGAGAGAGGAATGAAGAAGAGTTTCCAAGACAGCTGGTTCATATTACAGTTTTACCTAAGGCCAGCATGGTGACAGATGCTGTTCTGGGAGACTTGGTGCCTTCAGATTATGCCTATTGGCTAAAAGCATGGTGAAGACAGGAGGTCACCAGGACGTCCTGGGACTGTCAAAACCATAGTTTTATCTTGGGGAAATTAAGTTAAAATGAACACCAGTACACAGATGACATTTCTGACAGGCTTCCCAAGAAGTTGATGGCAGTGATTGCCTCTGGGGAACAAAAGTGAGGGGCGGTAGGGTAGTGGGTGGGTCTGTAGAGTTTTGTTTTCCTCTTTATAACCTTTTCTAGAATTTTAATTTTCCCCCCATGACATGTAACTTGTTTTCACAATTACAAAATTTAAAAATCAGTATCTTTTAAAGACTTACCATGTTAAAATGCTAGCTGAGTAAAGTGAGTATCACAGCAATTGTCATAAAATAGTAGTAGGGGGACATTATGACAGGGTTCAAATTAACATATTAATATGAGAAGAAAACCCTTCCATTTGTAAAACACCATTATTCATGAATAGTTTCAGTCTTCTGTACAGTGTTGTTCAATCCCTGAAGTACACTATAGCAGCTCCAGAAAAAAGACCGGGCAATGGTTCTAGAACACAGACCCTCAGGCTTAAAATTCTCTGACATAATGCTTCCTGCTCTACTCAGTTGCTCTCCTTGTGACTTGGTTTCCTTTTCTCCTCTCTCATTACCAATTAGACTGCTGCCTCTGAGTGTTTTGAATTCAAGCCCTGCAAGACAAGAATTGACTTTCGTACAGTACTCAGGGTAGTAATCGTTCCTAGGCTTGTTCACTCCCCTGTATCTTTATCATAAAATGCAGTCACCTGAGGTCACATGCAAAAGCATCTGATCTTTTCAACCTGAAAACTTCTAACGCATAACTCCCGTACGTTAAAAAATCCCAATACTACCTCCTTACATTGATAGCACACTGAATAGATTTTCAAGCTCCCTTATGCAGTCCTCCTTCATCATCAAGGAAAGAGGGGACTTTCCTTTTGTGATCCCCCTCCTATCATGGAAGGAGCTGTTTAAGTCACAATTACACATAGGGAAAGAAGATTTGCACGAGGTATGAAGGTATCATGATCTATAGCTGTTGGGGAGTAAAAGGTTTTTCCAGTTATCATCTGCTTCTGGAACAGCATACCTTGTTTAGTCTAAAAGACATGAAGTAAGCCGGGCACTATGGTTTTACCCAAGCATTAGTCAAACGCTTTGGATAATTGTAATTGTGTAAGAGAAGAGCTGTGCGGAGCTGCAAGTAGTAGTAGAGTTGCACCAAATAATTTGGGGGGTTTTCTTTTTCCTTTTCTACTCTCATAATTTTAGAAAGGCTAGGGGACTTTCATGAGTGATAACTATAGGCGTGACCTTATTTGGAGCAGCAGGAAGATCAGAGAGATTGTCGAGTCATCGTCTGGCTCTGTGATTTTTTTTCAGTGTTGACACAGTAACACTTGTCTGATTTCCCTCGGAATTGCAATAAGTTACAGCCCCTTCCTCGCCTACAAGAGCAATTTGTTGCCGATAAACTCCTTGCAGGCAGACTTCTCGCAGGTAAAAATGGAATATCCATTGAACTTATTACTGCATCATTATTTTAAAAATAACAAAGCCTATGTGTATATATAATTTGAACCTTGGTGGAGAAATCTATTTGTTCACCAAACATATGTTCTTTCCCCTTTACTGGGGAGACCTGTGCTCTGCCATGTGGTGTGAAAGGGGGAATGTTCAGAGAGGTGGTACCCAGACAGAGGCTATCTTTCCCAGGCCCTTTGCCTCATGTATGACGACTTCTTGCCAATAAAAATGAGAGCCGGTGTGCATCACTTCCAGGCCGGGGTTTTAAGAAGAGATGTATATTTTTTCCAATGTACTTGTCTCCAGGATTCCACTGGATGCAGAGCACACTGAGGTTTAGGGGCTGGTGGAGCCAAAAGAAGCTGGATCCCCGAATCACTGTGTGTTCAGGTCAACCAAGAACACCTGCATTGGACTATTACATAGCAAGGAAAAAAGCCTGTATTATGCAAAGCCACCTGAAATTTGGTGTTTATTTATCCCCCTAGCTTGAGGGTCAGAAAACATTTTCTGTTAAAGACCCAGATAGTAAATATTTTAGGCTTTGTGGGACATATGTGATCTCTGTCTTGTGTTGTTCTTTTTTTTGGCTGAAAAAAAATGCTAGATATTTATTTTTTTCAGTTTTTTAAGGTATAATTGACATATAAAATTATAAATTTAAGTGTGCAACATGATGGTTTGATATATATATATATATATATGTCTTCTTTTTTTAATAACCCTTTAAAATATAAAAATCATTCTTAGCTCACAGGCTGTGCAAAAACAGCTGCAGGCTTAACTAAAACAAACTTTTAATACATAACAAAACAACCACCAAAACCCACACAACAAAACGGTGTAAATGGTGTGTGAGATATTACTACTGTTGACCAGAAAACCATGGAGACTGGAGAGAAGACCTTTAGGCCACTTGGGCCAACCATTCCACCATTAGGATGGCTGCACGTGGTTGTCCATTGTGGCACCCAAGTGTTCTCAAGACACACACAGTCCAAATTTGTTCTCATAAGTGCCAGTAATGCCTCCAAAGTTGAAGTTGGTGTACTGCATCAAAATACTAGAAGAGTTAAAATCTCATAACCGAATTGGCATATCTAAGGATTTGAATGGATTAGGGCTCCCTCTTCCACTGTCTTCCTTTGTCACCATACGGCACTTCCTCCACCACTCTTTGTTTTTGGTTCCTTTGCTCCTGTTAGTGGGGTCTTCGAACAGTAGATCAAGATCAACTAGCAGATCTTGAAGCTCCACATGGTAAGATTCCAAGATGGTGTCTCCATTTCCCTGACCCGTCACCATCACAGGCCCAGGTTTCCCAGGTGGATGGTGGGGCTGCCAGCCCTGGCACCTTCCATTCCACCCAGACCCTTCTCTCAGTCAGCACAGAACCCAAGACCACTCAGCTTTGAGGAAAGTGAACATCTAACAATAAGATGAGATAATACATGATAGATTCTCCCATGAAGATTTCAAAGGATTTCCAACGGTGTGAGAAAAAGCTTGTAGAAGAATATTAAGTGAAAGAGCAGAATTGAAAATTACATATTCAATATGATCCCAATTGTCTAAAAACAAAGACTTGAAGGAAATACACCAAAATGTTAACAGCGGGTATTCCTGGGTTGGTGGACTATGAATGATTAAAAAAAAAATTCTGGGGCTTCCCTGGTGGCGCGCAGTGGTTGGGAGTCCGCCTGCTGATGCAGGGGGACACGGGTTTGTGCCCCGGTCGGGGCGGATCCCATATGCCATGGAACGGCTGGGCCCGTGAGCCATGGCCGCTGAGCCTGTGCGTCCGAGCCTGTGCTCCACAACGGGAGAGGCCACGGCAGTGAGAGGCCCGCATACTGCAAAAAAAAATTCTGTTCTGTGCTTTTTTGAAAATATGTACAAATGGGCCTGTGTTATTTTCAAAAGGATCAAGAAAATTCATGGTAGTTCTTCCTACAAAGTCTTTGGAGAAACCCTGCTCTACAGAGTGAGTTCCAGCTCAAGTCTTGCTCTCTGAGTTTCTGCTCTGAGAAGCTCTTAGGGGACCCTGAAGCCCATGTTCAGATCAGGAGCAGGAAAGGCAAGAGGGGTGTGAATGACGGAGTTCTGAGTGTGAGTGAGCATAAGATTTGAACCAGAGGAAATCTGGAGGCCCAAAGCAATGTTTGTTTGGTGAGCTCTGTTTTCTTCCTTTCTGCAGGCGTTTCAGCTTGTTTCAGATCCAGTGTCTTATCCCCAAATATACCCTGTCCAGTCTGGTTCTCCATCCCGACTCGGTACTCCCTGAGTCCTGGCACAGGAAACAAAACAGGAAAGGCTTGCAGGCCCAGGCTGTCCTGTCCTCTCATTCTCGCCCTTCCATGTGAGGGTCAGAGCAGAAGCCTCCCCGCCCATGCTCTGTGCTTGCAACCCTCACGCCTGCGGTCCAGACCCTTCCTGCTGCCCCTTATCCTTCTCGAATGATCGTTGCAGGCCTATGCTGTGGTAGCCCCGCACAGGTCATCATTTTGTTTGCGCACATACACGTGTACGCACGTGCTCCCTGGACCGTTTACGGGTCCACTGCTGGGCACGGGGTTACGCAGAACACTCGTTCATTCAGCCAGTCAGCAAATTGCCCTGTAGGTGCCAGGGTACAGAGGAAGCCAGATAGAAAAAGTCCCTTCCCTCTTGGAACAGACTTTCCCATAGGGAGATAGACAGTAAGCAAATACATATATGCTGTAATGTAGAGGAGTGGTAAGTGCTATAAAGAAAAATAAGGCTGGGAAGAGAGGCTAGCGACCTGGGATGGAAGGTGCCTTTAGAGAGACTGGTCAGAGAAGGCTTCTCTATGGCAGTTCCATTTTAGCAGAGACTTTGATGCAGTGAGGGAAAGAGCTAAGTGCAGAGTGGGGACAAGTGTTCTGGCTGAGGGAACAGTAAGTGCAAAAGCCTTGAGTCAGGACCAAGCTTGATACCCGTCCTCAGGTTGCTTGCCTTCTAGTGAAAGAGACAGATGGGTAAAACAGGACAGTTTCAATATTGTGTAATAGACATTTATCGCTCAGCGTTTATAACTGTCTAAGTTTTATGACATTTAAAAATGTATGTTATCTATTGTCTGTTGCCCCCAGTAGAAAATAAGCTCCATGAGGGTGGAGATTTTTACATTTTTTTGTTCACAAACAGTGTCTCCAGGTCCTAAACAGCTACAGGCACATAGCAGATGCTCAGTATTGTTTAAATGGAGGAGAGAATCCCACACTTGCCCCTGTTCTCTCAGTCCCCCTCCCTAGAGGCAACCACTTATTAGGCCCTGGGAGGAGTGTGTTATTTAAATGGACCACCACGGTCTCCACCCAGCTTTTGGGTGAGTCTCTGAGTATGCCAGGAGGTGGAGGGTGCCGCCCCTCAGCTGTCATGTGAGCTGCAATAGACACTGGTTCCCTGGGGATACTCAGGACCTGGGTGCCCTTCCCGGTTGCGGAGCGAAGGAGGTAATCAGGTGACTCCGGTTTAACCCCGCATCCTGAATTCAGGCTTCCATGAGGACTTGGCACTTAGGAGAGAACATGCCCACTGCCCTACACAATGGGGACCATTCTTTCAGCTTATGCCGTATCTTACACAGGAGATCTGGCAGCAGGCATTCTTTCTGCATGTGAGTGTGTAAAGCCAGGGCTGGCACAGGCCTCAGTGCCCTAAATGTTGGGAGTCTTTGCTTTTGCAGTGACCTTGATGCACAATCCCTGAGCAGCACCCTGGCCAGGGACCAAGCTGGGGTGCAGGAACTCAGTTCCCATCTCAGAATGGGAAATACGCAAGTATCAAATCATCCACATGGAGTATCTGGGGAGTCAAACTGAATTTTCCATCATTTCCTTCATAGACAAACAAGGCAGGAATACTCCTGAATTTTATACTTGGGGCCATTTACAATTTAAAGTATTAGGAGAGAAGAAATCAATAATTACTGAGTGTCCATTATTCTTGTTAGATTAATTAGAAAACTATGGTCCAGAAAATTTAAATGTGCCCAAGACCACACAGCTGGTAAGAGAATGGTTACTTAATTAGTTTTAGAAAATTAAAGCAGGATTCCTTGCCTCGAAGCACATCTCCCAAAAGGCAGTTTCCTTCTGATGTCTGCAAGGCCCCATTCAGGTTTCATTCTGTCTCTTTAAATCCCTTGGGTCAAGTTACTACATCTTAGGGTTCCGAGTACCCATCACAAAGCCTAGCAGTTTGTAGATACAATAAATGTTTGTTAATAAACGGGAGAAAAAACTTAGTCACTAACACTCTGTGTGAATTAGAATTAGTCTACTGATTATTTTCCCTCATACAGGAATAGCATATTTGCTAATTATAACAGTTACCATGACTTTGCCCTTCCAGTTAACGGCCACTGAATTCTTCCGTTTGTTCAGCCAAAGTCTGTGGAGCTATCCTTGACTCTTCCTCTCCTCTCACACCTTTACATCCAACATACCATCAAATTCTCCTGCTTCCCCCTCAAGAGGCGTCCTGATCTGACTAATTCTCACATCTCCCCTGCTACCACCCTGGTTCAAGCCACCATCAGCTCCTACCTGGATCACTGCGGTAGCATCCTCATGGCCAATGGGCTTCTGCCTGTGCTCCCTCCAACGTATTCCAGAACAGCAACCAGAGCAAATCCTATGAAAATGTGTCAGATCACATGACTCCTACATGGTCCATGCCCCCCTCCCCACCTCCATCCTGGGACATATGCCCCCCATCCAGTTTTATTGAGATGTAATTGACATGTAACATTGTATAAGTTTAAGGGATACAACATCATGATTTGATGTATGTAAAATGACTGCAGTTAACATCCATCACCTCACAGTTACGTTGCTTTTTCTTATGATGAGAATATTTCATATCTGTCTTAGCAACTTTCAGCTATACAACACAGTAGTGTTAACTCCAGTCACCATGGTGTATGTTACATTCCCAGAGCTTACTTATCTTATAACTGGCAGCTTGTACCTTTTGACCACCTTCAGCCATTTCCCTCACCCCAACCCTCCACCTCTGGCAACCACCAGTCTGTTCTCTTTTTCTATGAGTTCTGTTGTTTTAGATTCCACATATAAGTGACTTATTTCTGACTTATTTCACTTAGCATAATGCCCTCAAGGTCCATCCAAATTGTTGTAAATGGCTGGACTTCCTTCTTTTTTTATGGCTGAATAATATTCCAGTGTGTGTGTGTGTGTGTGTGTGTGTGTGTGTGTATGCCACATTTTCTTTATCCATTCAACTGTTGATGGACACTTAGATTGTTTCCATGTCTTGGCTGTCATAAATAATGCTACAGGGACCATGGAGGTGCAGATACCTCTTTGCAATAGTGATTTCGTTTCTTTTGGGTATATACCCAGAAGTGGAATTGCTGGATCATATAGTAGTTCTATTTTTAATTATTTGAGAACTTCCATACTGATTTCCATAGTGGAGCATCAATTTACCTTCTCAGCAGCAGTGCACAAGCATTCCCTTTTCTCCACAGCCTCGCTAATGCTTGTTATCTCGTCTTTTTGATGATAGCCATCCTAACAGTTGTGAGTTTTATTGTGAGTTCATTGTGGTTTTATTTGCATTTCCCTGATGATTTGTGATGCTTAGCATCTTTTCATGTTCCTGTTTGAATATCTTCTTTGGAAAAATGTCTATTCAGGTACATTGCCCATTTTTAAATTGGATTTTTTTCTGTTGGGGTGTATGGATTCATGTATTTTGGATATTAACCTCTTATGAGATGTGTGGTTTGCAAATATTTTCTCTCATTCTGTATGTTGCCTTTTCATTTTGTTGATTGTTTCTTTTGCTGTGCAGAAGCTTTTTAGTTTGATGTAGACCCACCTGTTTAGTTTTTGTTTTGTGACTGACTTGTGCTCTAGGTGTCAAATCCAAAAACATCATTGCCAAGACCAATGTCAAGGAGATTTTACCCTATGCTTTCCTTTGGGAATTTTGTGCTTTCAGGTATTAAATTTAAGTATTTAATCCATTTTGAGTTAATTTTTGTGAGTGGTGTAAGATAGGGGTCTAGTCTCATTCTTTTATGTGTGAATAATTTTTCCCAGTATCATTTGTTGAAGAGACTGTCTTTTCTCCATTGAGTATTCTTGGCTTCCTTATTAAATATTAGTTGACCGTATCCTGGGACCTTTCTGACCTCATCTCCTATTGCTCTCTCTTTCCTCTTTGGTATTTTTGACTCAGTAAAAGATTTGTTTTATTTTCCTGTTGGATGCTGTTTCTTTGAATTTGTCTGCATCTTGTAGGACCATGAGTTTGCAAAGGTTATCCTACAATTTATTAACTTCTCACTCTGTGCCATGGCTTTATGTAATCTGGTGGTTTTCTACTCTGGCTGCGCATTAGAATCCCTTGGGGAGCTTTAAAGAAATACCAGTGTCTAGGTCTCCCCTGCAGAGATTCTGAAGTAACCGATTCTGGGAGGTAGATGGCTATAGGACATCAGTATTTCTTTTTAAAGCTCCCTGGGGGATTTAATATGCAGTTGTCACCAAGAAGCACTTAAGTTATTCTTTAAAAAAATCTCCTGAAATATGTGTTAGTATTCTCATTTTGAGCCCTGGGATGGCAGGGACTTCACATGTCTCTTTTTACTGGTATAGTTTCAGTGTCTAGTAGAGTGACTGACATATAATTATTGCTCAATAAATATTTAATCAGTGAATGAGGAAACTGAGGCATTAAAGGCTTAAGTGCCTTGTCTAAGGTCCACACAGTTAGTGATGAGAATTATAACCCATATCTGTTTCCAAAGCCAACACACTTAGCCATATATTACACTTTTTTGCTAGACTCTTACCTTACCATGTAAGTGTAGGGGGCAGTGCAAGATGGAAGGTAGGTGACACTGAAGGCAGATTTTCATTTCACAACTTCTGGGATTTTGACAAAAATACTGCTTTGTTAAAATGGGTTAGAATTGATATGGAAGATGTTCCAGGAATATTTGGTGAGACCATACCTTTCAGGAGCAGAATGAATTACATTGGAGGAAGGGGCTTATAATTTTGTTTTCCCTGGACTGAACTGACCCACAGTATATTTTAGGGCGGAAACAAAAGCTTTCTGTAAAAATTCTGTTCTATAGTAATTGAACCACAAGTCTTTTCTAAAACAGCATAAATCTGTGCTTCCCGAGGTGAAAGTGTATGCCGGAAAACCATGTCTTGACATTTCGTATATTATCATGTGGTTAGCCTCTGCTTTTAAACTTTACTTTTCTTAATGATAGAGATTTTCCATAAAACACTGTGTGAATGGGCATGTGAATGTGGTTGTTTGTATGAAAGAGAAAAAAAGATTACAGAAAAAATTGCGAAGAAATTATACCAAGAACCAAACCAATGTTATATCCAGTATACCTTTTGTTATAGGCTAAATGTTTGTGTTCCCCCTCCTGCCCCCCCAATTTATATGTTGAATCCCTAAACCTCAGTGTGGTTGAGTTTGGTGATGGGGCCTTTAAGGAAGTAATTAAGGTTCAGTGAGGTCATGAGGGCGGGGTTCTGATCCAGTAGGATTAGTGTCCTTGCGGGTTCTCTGATGAGAGCTTGCTCTGTCTCCCCATGGACATATGTGGAGGAAAGACCACGTGAGGACTAGCAAGAAGGTGACCATCTACAAGCTGGGAAGAGAGAGTCCTCACCAGAAACTGTATCAGCTGGAATCTTGATCTTTGGCCTTCTGGCTTCCAGAACTGTGAGGAAATACATTTCTTTTGTTTAAACCACCATCTGTGGTATTTATTATGGCAGCCCTAGCAGACTAATATACCTTTGGAGGAGTGTTGGGGGCTGTAAAGACATGAAAATGTTATTTTTGTGTCAAAATTCCCAGTCACTAATACTATGCCAAAGCCTTTATTAAAGTTATTACCAGAATCTTAACTAGAGGGAAATTCAGAAAATGGGGTGGAATGTATATGAAACTATTTTCCTCGATGAAAAAGCAGATTAGTGCCATCTATAAGTTAACTCTTAAACGAGGTTAGAATACTACAGAAAGAAAATGACAATGCATACTCATGGAAAGCTATGGCAGAATTGCTCCATGGCAGGACAGATGCAGGTTTTCATAGGCCAAGAGGACCTTTTGAATAATAAAATTAAAATAATTAACATAGTACATTTTGTCATGCTTCAAGAAATATCACCTAACCAAGCTTCTTAATTTACTTTAAATTTCCTAGTCCTTCAACATTCTCTTGTGAATATATGCATTCTCTTTGTTGTCCTTAACAATCTGAGTTTCAATCTTTTTTTTTTTTTTCATGTTTGGGAAACAGTTTAAAAGAATTGATTATGAACTTAGGCTTTGTGGGGGTTTCTGCTTCTGGGGAGAATAGACAAGGACATGGGGGACCTTCTCTCCCATTGAAACCATAAGGAAAACCTAGAAAAAATTGTTTTCTATGGGACCAGGCAGGGGTGGTATTCACATGAGGAAGCTTTGATTAACCTTAATCTCTCTTGAATTTCAGAGAGAAAGAAGCCGATATAAGAGAGCAGAGAGTGAAGGCAGCCTTCTCTACCTAAGAAAGCTTCCTCGTAGGGAAACAGGATCAAGGGGAAATAGGCTAGGCTTTGGACCAGGTGGGGCTGTCAGGATAAATTAAAGTCTGAAAAGCCCTATATTCTGGGACAGGTTCCTGGGATCTGCCTGCTCTTTTGAAGACCCTCCCCAACCATGAGTTTTGGTAAGATAGTAGCAGTGGAGGAAGGGCTGGTAAGCAGAGAGAAATTGCTTAGGTCTGTGCATTCCTGTGGTGTTTGGATTCCAGATCCCTGCCTGGAGATGAATCCAAAGATTAAAAATATTCCAAAAATATATGAAACTGTAGCCAATTTTCTTGCAGCTCAGCTACTGAAAGCATAAGAAAGGTTGTGACTCAGGAGGTTGGGGGTTGGACTACTCACAGGTGATTTCAATCCATTTAAAGCTGTACCCCAGATACAGCTGAACTTGACTTTAAAAGAAATATTAATGATAAGCTCCTCACCCTAACTTCCAGATAGAGAAAAGGGCTTGTATTTGCTGTGAAATAAAACAAAGTAAAACAAAACCAAGTATTTTACTTCACTCATCACTGTTCTTTTATATATAATATCTAGAATACAATAAAAGAATTATGAAGCACACTAGGAAACAGGAAAATGGGATCTATAATCAAAAGAAAAAATAGTCAATAGAAACAGACCCATAGATTACTCAGTTATTGGAATTAATAAACAGAACTGTAAAACAACTAATACACATATGTTTTTAAAATTTGCAGGAAATGATGGCTGTAATGGGTAAAAAGATTGGGTATTTTAGAAGAGATATGGAAAACTCTAAAAGAAGAACAAAATAGAAATTATAGAACTGAAAAATACAGTATCTGAATCAAACACTCATTAGATGGGCTTAACATTAGATTGAACACTGTCAAAGTGAGGATCAGTGAACTTGAAGACAGACAACCAATGTATTTATATTAATGTCAGATAGAGTAGACTTTAAGGCAAGAAGCATTACCAAATGAAAGAAGGACATTTCATAAGGACGAAAGGGAAAATCATTAAGAGGACAATAATGCTAAGTGTGAGTGGACCTCAAAATATATGAAGCAAAAATGGATAGAAATAAAGCCACAAGTATAGCTGGAGATCTTAATACACCACTCTCTCAGTAATTGATAGATTAAGTAGACAAAAAATGAGAAAGGATATAGAAAGTCTGAACCATTCTCCCAACTATATTAACTTGACATTTACATAACACTACACCAAACAGCTCTAAAATACTCATTCTTTTCAAGTGCATTTAGAATATTTACCAAGATAGAACTCATGCTGAACTGTAAAAAGAAGTCTGAATAAATTCAAAAGACAGAACTTATACAGAGTATGTTCTTAGAACACAATAGAAAGTAACAACAAAAACAAATCAAGAAAAGCCCCCACATATTTAGAAATAAACAACATGCTTCAAAGAAGGAATCGCAAGGAAAAAGAGAAAATATTTTGAACTGAATTATAACAAAAACACATAACAGAATTTGTGGATGCAGTAAATAGTGCTTAAAGAGAAATTTATAGCATTAGTGTCTTACATTACAAAATAAAAATTTTTAAAAATCAGTGCGCTCATCTTCCACCTTTAGGAGCTACTGAAAGAAAAGCAAATTAAGTACAAAGTAAGTAGAAAGAAGGAAAAAATAAAGAGCAGAAATCAATGAAATAGAAAGAGTCAACAAGGCCAAAACTTGGCTCATTGAAACACGTGATAACATTTATAAATCTTTAACAAAAGAGAGAAAATGTAAATTACCAATGTTAGGAGTGAAAGGGAGGCATCGTTAGAGACCCTAGAGACATAAAATGTTAACAATGTAATATCATAGCCTATGTTATGCCAATAAATCCAACGACCTAGATGAAGTGAACAAACTCCTTGAAAAACACGAATTAACAAATCTGACAAAAAAGAAATAAAATTTCTAAGCCCTATATCTGTTAAGGAAATTATATTCAAAATGAGAAAACGTCCCACAAAGAAAATCTCAGACCCAGATGATTTCACTGGTGAATTCTCCCAAATAGTTAAGGAAGAAATAATACCAATTTTACACAAATTAGATCAACATTAGAGGTTGTTGTTATTGCCGTCAATATGCTTTTCCTAAGTCTCTTCCCTCAGTTGTCAGCATCTATCTTAAAACAGAGAACAGAGCTTTTTCTTGTCTTCTACAAAAAGTCTGAGTTCAATGAGAGGTTATTTTGTAAATCCTTCCTTTCCTATCTGTGTTCCTTTGACTTCATGATAATGTGGTGTTTGCAAAACACTCTGTGTTGCTGTCGCCTCTGACTTTAATCTTCTGTAACCTTTTTACACAAAACCAATTGTTCTTCTGGGACTCGAGAAAAAGGCCTGCCCAGCAGCATGATCAAAAGTTTTTCAGAATCCTATCACAACTGGTTTTTTGGTGTCTTTTAACAACAACTAAAACGTTGTTTACTTGTTTCTTCATTTCTTTTGGATAAGCCTTTTCTAGAGAATGACAGAGAATTGTTCAGATCAAGTGTTTCCTGATTCAATTTGGTTTCATATAATGGCTGAGATTAAAATTTGCATAGTAAATGGAAAATTTGTGAGCAATCACAATAATGGCTGGAGGAAGCTTTTTTTCCTGCCTTTCTTCAGAAATACTACGAGGCAGTTAGACTAAATCCTTCAGAAGCATTCTTTATTGCTGTTGTTTGATGTGGTTCCAGCCACATCAAACACAGGAGGCATCCAAACTTCTCTGACTTGAAATGACTAGGTTGCATTTTTTCAGAGACCCCAGGAAACTGGTAATGATGACCAAAGAGTAGTCACAGTGAGAATGCCTGACCTGAGTGACAAAGCATACATAACTGACTAAATGAAGAGGGATCTGTTGCTCTGGACACCCCTTCTCCCTACCCCTTCTGGTGGGTTTTTTTCACTTGATTTCCCCACTAGCCGAAAGCTGACTTTTGTATACTTCCAATAAAGGACAGTTTCTGAAGGGCTGTGATATTCCACTGTATTAGAATACAGATTAAGCTGCCATAACAGAGACTCTAAAATACAGTAGCTTTAATAAGATACTTTTTTTCTCTCTCATGTAACAGTTAGGAGGTAGGTTGGAAATCCATGGCAAGTAGATGGGTCTGTTCCACAAGGTCATCCTAAATCTTATTTCTCCATCATCCCCCAGAGCAAGGCCTTAACCTTTGATCCATGGACCCTTGGGAGGCCATGCATAGAAGTTAGGGAATCTGTTGAACTTGGATGGAAAATGTTAATTCTTTATCTTTCATTCACCTCTAAATAAGATTTAGTACTTCTTTCACTTTCAAACGTAGACAACAACCAACAATGACACTAGCAGTACTTTTGCCACCAATAGAAACTACAGATAATTTTATGTCATATTAATTTGTTGCAAATATCTGATAATATCACACTACGTCACTACTAACAGTAGACCTGCCTTTAGAGCTTGCTATTTAATGGGTTAATAAACACATACTTATTAATAGTAAAACTTTTAAACATAATTTTGAGATGTATATTTTAATATATTTTCCTTTTTAACCTTATGTATCTTATTTTATGCATTTATAAACTTTACTCTAAGAAGGGCTGCATAGGTTTTACCAGACTGCCTAAGAGATCCACAGCACAAAATTGGTTAAAATGTCTGCTCTGAGATGTTTCCCTTGTCCTCATGGTAGAATCTTGCTCCTCTGATCCACGTCATTCATTCTAGTCAGAAGGAAGGGAGAAAGAGGAAGTGGGGTCAAGCGTTTTCCTTATAAGAAAACGTCCTAGAAGTTGCATACATCCCTTCTGCTTATATTATGCTAGTGGTAATATGGTCAAATGGCCACATCTAGCTGCAAGGGATGCAGGGACTGTACTGTCTAGGGGCCATGGGTGATGCTAAATAATGATGATAATGGTGGGGTGCTCTAGAGCTAAAATGAAGAGTAGGAGAATATATCCAGAGTGTAGCTGACCATCTCTACTCCCACATAATTCTATCTGGACTCTGAAATATTTCAGTGATGCTTCAGTAAAATGTATGATTTCTCTTGATCTGGAGGGACAAGCACACTTTTAGTCATATTTGAACTGTGTCTATATTGTCTTTCTCCCAAAAGTTCAGGACACGTTACAGACACTTTTGTGAGAAATTGGTCTGTAAGATTTTCAGTTAGACCACTGTGTTTTTGTTTTGTTTTGTTTTAGTTCTAAAAGAAAGGACTTAGTTTTCTTTTAATTGAAGTATAGTTGATTTACAATATTGTGTTAGTTTCAGGTATACAGCATAGTGATTCAGTTTTTTTGTAGATTATATTCCATTATAGGATATTACAGGATATTGAGTATAATTCCCTGTGCTGTATAGTAAATCCTTGTTGCTGATCTTTTTTATGTATAGTAGTTTGTATCTGTTAATCCCATACCCCTAATTTGTCTTTCTCTGACGTATTTTCACTAAGCATAATATTCTTTAGGTCCATCCACATCACTGCAAATGGCAGAATTTCATTCTTTTTTATGGCTGAGTAATATTCCATTATATATATATATATATATATATATATATGTATATATGTATGTATATGTATATGTATTACATCTTTTTTTTTTTTTTTTTTTTTTTTTTTTGCGGTATGTGGGCCTCTCACCGTTGCGGCGCACAGGCTCCGGACGCGCAGGCCCAGCGGCCATGGCCCACGGGCCCAGCCATTCCGCGGCATGTGGGATCCTCCCGGACCGGGGCACGAACCCGTGTCCCCCGCATCGGCAGGCAGACGCTCAACCACTGCGCCACCAGGGAAGCCCTGTATTACATCTTTTTAAGCCAGTCCTCTGTTGATGGGCACGTGAGTTTCTTCCATGTCTTGCCTATCGTAAATAGTGCTGCTATGAACTGACCATTGTGTTTGTGGGCTAGAAAAGCATTATGAATGTAGAAGGTGCTTTCGTTAAATGGAAAGACCATACAGATTCAGATAACTACATTCAACACGAGTGATAAAAAACATGAATGATCAATCCGTCTGGTTGTGGAAGTCCTTTGTATAGAGTTAAAAGCTTTATTCGAGTTCTGCTTCTTTGTATTTTGGGGTAAACATACATTGAATGTCTATTCTGTTACATGCAAGATGCTGGGGACTGGGTACACCAACATTAATGAGACAGATTTCTTATCTTCAAGAAGCTCAGAATCACATTTGAATGTGGGTGTGTATGTATGCTTGTGTATGTGGGGGTGGGGAGGATGGCACATGTAAGTAAAATAAATTGTCTTTAAGTGTGATTGTTGCTAAAACAGAGAATAAAGGTGTTGTGGATATAGAAAAAAGATAGAAGGAAATGAATGTCAAGTAAGGAATGGAAGATTAATCCTCAAAGAGGTGGAATTTATTATTTTTATTATTACACATGTAATCAATAAGTCATCTGTCCCTGAAATGTATCTCTGTTTTCACCCTCTTTTGACTTGGAGACAGGTATCAACAGTTCTTTGCAATCTTCTTAAAGAATTTTCTACTATCAAAACACAAGGCAGCAGTACAAATTTTATTGAATATTTTGTAAGGGATGAGGGTAACTGACATTGCACAGTTCAGTGTTATTTCTCTCCAAATTATTTCACTTCAGAACATCCCTTGAGACCTTCCTCTTTTTCAGTCTCTCCAATCCAAAGTCAGGGGTTCATCTCTGCTGTTCCTCCAGAGCTAGCTCTTCTGCTCTGGTTTCTCTTACACTGGAATCTGTAGCACCCTCTCCCTGGCCTGCAACTGGTCTTTCTTCTGAAGAGCAACTTAGTTTTACCCGGCACTGCAAATCTGTTTACCTATATCCATAGTACAGTAGGGTCTTTTAAGTATAGAACAGGCCTCTCTTTCACATTGTATCGAGATGACAAATTTAAAAAAAAATTGTGGCTACATCCAGAACTGTTCAGGACATCACTTGCTTTAGTGATGTGAGTGAAGCAAGATGCCATAACATAGTGTTGGGGAGGTAGGGTTGGGTGATAAGGTGGCTCATTTTAATGATTATGTTACTTATGATTGCCTTTAATTGTATACAACAGTGACTCAGAGTGAATCAGAGTGACCGAGAGCTCCAAAGGGGCGCTTGAAATTCCGTATCTTCCCTACTCCTGAATGCTGTACAATATTTAGGTTCATCTTTTCAAGTTTCCTAGAGAAATTAAATATTGTGCATAACTTGGAAGTAAAGGAAGGGCATGAAGAGAGAGGAGAGAGGAAGAGGTACTAGGTTGGAAAAAATGACAGAAGTAGTGCTGGGACATTGGGGTGGTGGTGGAGTTGTGGGCGGAATCAGGAGCTCTTCATCCCACGTCAAGCTTCTAGCTAAAGTTAACATAGCCAAACATTCGCTCAGCTCATTTCTAGTTTGGAAGGGTAGGATGAGAATGCCTTTCTAGCTGCTCTCTCTTTGTGTGTGTGTGTGTGTGTGTCTTTAAAAATGGCTAATTGAACTGGAGTCAAGGAAGGAGAAAGAAGGGTGGAGAGAGCAGGTTATAATGCGGGTGACAGATACTAAATAGTTCTCTAGGAGTGGCGAGTAGAGGAGGGAAAGAGAGCGTGGGTGTGTCTTTACTAGAGCTCTAACGGTTGTTTCACTTTATGTTGCAAGTATTAGCAAACCTAACTCAAGCTGTTTTCAATGATAGGATTTTCATTAGAACATCATTAAGAGAGTAGGCTTTGGAGTAAGACTGCTTGGGTTTGAATTCTGGCTTTAACCTTCTGATCTTGAGTAAGGTACTTAATCCTGGTGTCTCAGTTTCGTCATTTGAATTAAATAAATCATTAAATTAAATTAATAACTGTAAAGCACATAGAAAAGTGGCTTCTGGCAAGCTTTCAACAAGTCTTAACTACTCTTTGTTATTATCATGTTAGTAAAACCAACATCCCAAATCTATAAAGTCAGTTTGCCGAAGCTCACCAGGTAAAGGGAAATAATAAGATTCTTTACTTTGCTGTACTTTCATACCCTGAGTATTTTAAATCATTATATTCACAGTGTTAACTGTGCCATTCTCTCCACAAAATTGTGTGTGTACATATGAATCAGGGGGCTCTAATTTGAAGCTCTGAACAAGCTGCATATGTAGTCACTTTAATTGTACAACAAACCTACAGAATATGTAAGTGTAAATGATGATGATGATTTTTAAAAATTTATTTATTCTTGGCTGCATTGGGTCTTCGTGGCTGCACGTGGGCTTTCTCTAGTTGTGGCCAGCGGTGGCTACTCTTTGTTTCAGTGTGCGGGCTTATTGCGGTGGCTTCTCTTCTTGCGGAGCACAGGCTCTAGGCACACGGGCTAAGTAATTGTGGCTCGTGGGCTCTAGAGCGCAGGCTCGGTAGTTGTGGCGCATGGGCTTAGTTGCTCTGTGGCATGTGGGATCTTCCCAGACCAGACCAGAGCTCGAACCCGTGTTCCCTGTATGGGCAGGCGGATTCTTAACCACTGCACCACCAGGGAAGTCCCTATGATGACGATTAAACACAGATAAGCTGCAGTTATCAAAACCTGCGCCCAAATTGACTCTACAGGGTGAATAATTAGGTAGCAGTGTAAAGAACGCTCGTGAGGACCCGGCTGCTAATTAGATCCGTGCTGTTTCAATGTTCTCCCAGCTGGAATGGCCAAAAAAGCAGTCAGACATTAGCCTGTGGCTTTTGGGGGCAATTTATAGTCTGTGGGCACAGGGGTGGCGTGAACACTGGGGCACTCCTCGGGCGGCTGGTTAGCATACTGTAGTTTTAATCCCTTAAACCAATAAATGAAGGAGAGAAAAAGAAGCCCAGACTGTAACTGGAGGAAAGGAGAGAAAGAGAGGGAAAACAGAAGGAAGAATAATTTTCATGAAATGTCTTCTTTGGGCCACTTTCTAGGAACATTCAAATATTATCCTCACATCAACCCTGTGGGAAAGATATTCCTATCCCCACTGGTCACAGACATCATTGGCTGTCCATGTAAAAACTATTTCTCTCCTTTTTTTTTTCTTGCTGGTTGAGCTTCACTGTTTTTGAGCGTTTACCTCTTTTATATAACTTAGGTCCTTCTCATGTTCCCATCCCTCAGTAACAAAGGTAATCCTGGTGGGTCATTGCTTTCGCATTATCCTCGACAGGAATTGTGTAGCCCTGAACAAGAGAGAAAATTCTAGTCAATGAAAGGTGACGACCAGGATGCTGGGAAGATTCTGAGCAAGATTTCTTTATTCTCTAAATGAGACCCTGGAAGGAGGTAGGCCTTCTTATGCTGCTGCGCGTAGTTGCATCTGCACAGGTTGCATGAACGAGTGGGGGTCGTCTTGGGGTCATAAGCGGAGCTAGCCTGAGGACAAAACAGACACACTGAAGTGCCTACTGTCTTTGGACTTCAGTGCATGATTATAAACAGTCTCTTTGTCTAATCCTCTTTGGGGTGGGGTTCTATTACTTGTAGACAAAAACATCTAACTGATATACCATTTTCCATATTATGAGAAAACTGAGGTACAGAAAGGTAAAGAGACCTCTCTACACTTGCATGCATGATAAGGAGTAGAGAGAGGAGGTTATGCCTTCTGGTATGGAGATAAGATGCGTCTCTTTTAAACAGCACTGCCTCCCACCCCCAACACACACTCACACCCCAATCTGACCATTTCTGTCTTTGAACTGGCAATTCAGTTCATTTGCACTTACTGTAGTTACTGATACATTGGATCTGTTGCTCTTGTTTAGGTGATTATTTCAGTTTGTTCCACTTTTTCCATATTTCTTCGGAGTACGTTTTACTTAGAAAAACAGACATCTCTGTCTTCCCCCCAACAAGATGAGAAGTCTGCATACGCTTACGCTCTTAAAACTCTCCCCTTACCTTTCTCTACGCTGATCTCATCATTTTGATGTTATCTAGAAATTTAATTAGGGGTTATTATGTGTATATATATTTCTTTTTCTCTTCTGCAAATTTAACTATTTTTAAATAACAGAAACTCTAACAAGATACTTATTCATCTGTCTACCTTACTGTAAATTTGTCTTATAGTTAAAATTCATAATATTTACTTATTCTAAAGTTAATCAGCGGCCTGATGAGTGGCCTTATGTTGGTCTCCAGTATGTTAAAAGTTGTGTGTAGTGGTTGTTTCATTGCAAATTAAAAATTCCTTCTAAAATTTGTGAATTTGAGTCAAGCATTTGTGTACCTTTTGAAGTCCTCGGGGAACTATACTCAGTTTCTTGTAATAACCTATAATGGAAAAGAAAATATATATACCATTTTTTAAAAATATTGAAAGAAAAGATCCTAGCACTTCCTGTTAGTTAGACATGTGGGCAAGATAAAAATACATTCAGCCATTCAGTGTATCAGAAGAATGGTCACATTAAGACTCACATTGAAGAAGTGTTTAGGATAAAGTACTTTAAAAAGAAGGAAAATCCAAGAGATGCTGCATGAGATATATGAAATAAAGGTATTTAAATATCTTAGTGAAGAAAAAAAATGTATTCTACTGAGGAATGTAGTTCCCTGTGCTATACAGTAGGTCCTTGTTGTTTACCTATTTTATATATAGTAGTGTGTGTATATTAATCCCATACTCCTAATTTATCCCTTCTCTGCACCTTTCCTCTTTGGTAACCATAAGTTTGTTTTCTATGTCTGTGAGTCTGTTTCTGTTTTGTAAATAAGTTCATTTGTATCATTTTTTTTAGATTCCACATATAAGTGATATCATATAATGTTTGTCTTTCTTTGCCTGACTTCACTTAATATGATAATCTCTAGGTCCATCCATTTGCTGCAAATGACATTGTTTCATTCTTTTTTATGGATGACTAATATTCCACTGTGTATGTACAACATCTCTTTATTCATCTGTCGATGGACATTCAGGTTGCTTCCATGTCTTGACTATTGTAAACAGTGCTGCACTGAACATTGGGGTGCATGTATCTTTTTGAATTAGAGTTTTCATCTTTTCCGGATATATGCCCAGGAGTGAGAATGCTGGATCATATGGTAACTCTATTTTTAGTTTTTGAGTAACCTCCATACTGTTCTCCATAGTGGCTGCACCACTTTACATTCCCACCAGTAGTGTAGGAGGGTTCCCTTTTTTTCCACACCCTCTCCAGCGTTTATTATTTGTAAACTTTTTAATGATGTCCATTCTGACTGGTGTGAGGTGATACCTCATTGTAGTTTTGATTTGCATTTCTCTAATAATTAGCGATATTGAACATATTTTCATATGCCTGTTGGCCATCTGTACGTCTTCTTTGGAGAAATTTCTATTTAGGTCTTCTGCCCATTTTTTGATTGGGTTACTTGTTGTTGTTGTTTTGATATTAAGGTGTATGAGCTGTTTGTATATTTTGGAAACTAATCCCTTGTCAGTTGCGTCGCTTGCAAACGTTTCTCCCAGACCATAGGTTGTCTTTTCCTTCGCTGTGCAAAAGCTTTTAGGTTTAATTAGGTCCCATTTGTTTATTTTTATTTCCAATACTCTAGAAGGATGGATCAAAAAATATATTGCTGCGATTTATGTCAAAGAGTGTTCTGCCTATGTTTTCCTCTAGGAGTTTTATAGTATCTGGTCTTACATTTAGGTCTTCAATCCATTTTAAGTTTATTTTTGTATGTGGAGTTAGAGAATGTTCTAATTTCATTCTTTTACATGTAGCTGTCCAGTTTTCCCAGTACAACTTATTGAAGAGAATGTCTTTTCTTCATTGTATATTCTTGCTTCCTTTGTTGTAGATTAATTGACCATAAATGCATGGATTTATTTCTGGACTTTCTATCCTGTTCCATTGATCTATGTGTCTGCTTTTGTGCCAGTATCACACTGTTTTTATGACTTTAGCTTTGTAGTATAGTCTGAAGCCAGGAAGCATGATTCCTCCACCTCCATTTTTCCTTCTCAAGATTGTTTTGACTATTTGGGGTCTTTTGTGTTTCCATGCAAATTAAAAAATTTTTTGTCCTAGTTCTGTGAAGAATGCCGTTGGTAATTTGATAGGGTTTGCATTGAATCTGTAGATTGCCTTGGGTAGTATGGTCATTTAACAATGTTTATTCTTCCAATCCAAGAACATGGTATATCTTTCCATCTGTTTGATTCGTCTTCAGTTTCTTTCATCAGTGTCTTATAGTTTTCAGAGTATAGGGTCTTACAGTTTTCAAAACTCCTTAGGTAGGTTTCTTCCTAGGTATTTTATTCTTTTTGATGTCATGGTAAATGGGATTGTTTCTTTAATTTCTCTTTCTGATATTTCATTGTTAGTGTAGCGAAATGCAGCAGATTTCTGTATATTAGTTTTGTATCCAGCAATTTTACCAACTTCATTGATGAACTCTAGTAGTTTTCTGGTAGCATCTTTAGGATTTTCTATGCATAGCATCATATCCCCTGCAGAGTGACAGTTTTACTTCTTCTCCAATTTGGATTCCTTTTATTTGTTTTTGTTCTCTGATTGCCGTGGCTAGGACTTCCAAAACTATGTTGAATAAAAGTGGTGAGAGTGGACGTCCTTGTCTTGTTCCTGATCTTAGAAGAAATGCTTTCAGCTTTTCTCCATTGAGTATGATGTTAGCTGTAGGTTTGTCATATATGGCCTTTATTATGTTGAGGTATGTTCCCTCAGTGCCCACTTGCTAGAGAGCTTTTTATCGTAAATGGGTGTTGAATTTTGTCACAAGCTTTTTCTGAATCTATTGAGATGATCCTATGGTTTTTCTTCATTTTGTTGACGCAGTGTGTCACACTGATTGATTTGCAGATATTGAAAAATCCTTGCATCCCTGGGATAAATCCCACTTGATCATGGTATATGATCCTTTCAATGTATTGTTGGAGTTGGTTTGCTAGTGTTTTGTTGCAGATTTTTGCATCTATGTTCATCAGTGATATTGGCCTGTAATTTTTTTGTTTGTGTGACATCTTTGTCTGGTTTTGGTATCACGATGATGGCCTCATAGAATGAGTGCAGAAGTGTTCCTTCCTCTGCAATTAGAGATGGTTTTTTAAAATAAACCAACCTGTTTCATCTGTGCTATAGGCTATGGAGGGAAGGGTCACATGTCTACACGTGAGCCAGAGTATTTATTAAGTGGACAGGAACATGGCCTGACTCCTCACTGGCCACCATGGTGTGAGACCTCACCAAAGCGAAAGTGTATCTGGAAGAAGAGTGAATAGCAGAGGCCATCTGGTTTTGTGCCACACCCCCACAGAGAGATTCTCTTGCAGAGGTAAACTTAAAAGATTTGGGCTTTTATAAAGGGAAGGACAATTTTCACTTTATACCCCTACTCTCACAGTGGCTTAGCAGGGCAGGTTTTCCTAACAGGGTTCTGTAGCTGTCACTCATCACTCACTATTAAGCCTCCAGCAGGGCAGATACACGAAATGATTGCAATTCTTTTTCCTACAGAGCCTGTCGGCCTTCAGACTCCTTCTCAGAGCAGAGCTCCAGGCAGCAGCCAACACTAATTGTGGAGGGCTGACACACTAGATAAAACGTATTCGCTGCTCCACCTCTGTGCTTTTCCTAACTTCCCTCCAAAAAGAAATACACTAGTGCCCTGCCCATTCCGTGAGGTGCTGCTTTTGCTAAGATGCAAGGCTTGTTAATGGGTTGATGTGTTTTCTTTCAAGGTAATATATTTCTCTGTAAAGTGTAGAGAGTGTTTTAATGTGGAGGAATGATCTAACGGCTGGAAGTTTCAGTAAAGTCAAGTGAACAGGAAGGCAGCATACTATGACAGAAAGAGCACGGATTGTGGCTTAATAGGCACTCGGTAAATGTTAGTTCCAGTTCTGTTTTTGTGTTGCGTGCCTCCCGATTATCTAGTACTGTAACAAAGACCTGATCTTGGGTGGCCTCGGCCCGCAGGGGCTTAAAGCAGGATTTTGGTTCCTGGCCAGAGAGTGAGGTCGGGCAGCAACAGTGAGAGTACTGAATCCTAACCACCAGACCACCAGGGACCAGTGGCCAGTGACAAGGCCCTGGCCCATCAGCTGTGTAGAAATGAATTTCCACATAGAGATGGAAACTAGTGAAGCAAGTAAAGTATTTATTAGGAGGAAAACAGTACAGTAGGCGTGGATAGACACACGGGTGGGCTCAGAGAGAGAGTTGCGCCCTCGTGGTGGTTTGAGTCGCTTTTTTGGGGCATTTCTTCTGGGTTTCCTTTGACCAATCATCCTGCTTTGCCTGGTTCTGAGTCCGTATTTGGTTTATCTCAGCATCCTCCCCTATGTGCTCATGCATCTATTAGCCAAAATGGATTCTAGTGAAAAGGCCTATGGGTAGTTGACATCACTTACTATGGGGTGGCACCCCCTCCCTTTTTGACCTCCAAGGAGCCTTTCTGTGCATGTGTCGTTGGGAAGGGCTCCTTGACTTCGAGAATGAGGAATATGTGGTCTTTTATCTCTTATCTGGGCAGGGCCCAGCCTCCTCTATCATCCTGCTTTTGTGGAGTTTCTGCTGTTATGGAATTTCTGTCCACAGGGGAGAAACTGTTCAGCCTGGGGCCCATCTATCTCCTGCTTCATACCCACAAAAATTTAAGATATGGACCTTTCCTTTGAGAAGGTTTTATTTGTATTGATGAGATGATACAGGGCAATCTTTTCTCTTTCTTCAGAGACTATTGTATTACAGGCAGCAAGAGTGGGCAATACAGTTGACTTAAAATTTGGAAAGAAAAGAGAGCAGCCAGTTTTCTGCTGTGTTGTCTACACAATCTCAAACCAGCAACTGAGTTTTTTTCACTGAACTCTTTTGGGTATTAGAAGGCAGACTAAATATTTTACTTTCTGCCCAGCAACTTGAGGATGGAAAACCCATCGTTTGATTAATTAAAAGCAAAATGTTGGAACTACTTACCTTTCCATTCTTTAATTAACAAAGCCCACAGGCCACATGAGGAAGTAATAACACTCATTATGTTGTGATGAAGGACTGTGATGATGAGTTAAGTCAGACAGGACTCCAGGCACGATTCCCTTCAAGGCTTCCCCAAGATGTTGTCCCTAATGTAGACAGATCCTTACTTGTTGAAGAATTCGATCTCACCGGTCCTGGCACATGCTTTTTCAGAGAGTGCATTTCCTTTTGCAAGGGAAAGAAGAGCCCTTGAAACAAAGGGTTATATTTTATTTAAGCCTAGGCATCCTTCCTGGAATTTCCTTTATTGAAAGAACACCTCCTTTGATTTGTATCTGTTTGTGTTAGTCTTTGGCACAAAAAAAAAGATTGATCCCTTCCAGGCAGAACTGTCCCATCCGAATGATCAAAAACTACGTCAACTGACTTACAAACCAACAAATTATTTTCTTATTGTCCCTTAAATCTCCCAGGAAGCACTGGGAGATTTTTGAAGATAGTCTCCATTCCCCAGGCTTTGTTCACCATCCTTCATGCCTGTGGGTGGTCTCGAGGAATTTGAGGAAATGACAGACACATTCTACCTGCAGGTGGAAACCACCCCCAATCCCCTTCCTCCAGAGTCCTTGGCTCCGGTGCTCAGTGTGAGAGCTTCCCATGCTGTGTCACCGAGGCATTGTTGAAATTTTTAGTCAAGTGGCTTCTCACCCCCAGGGAAAGTGAGCTTTAAAATAATATTCGCTGCTCTCTCAACTACGGCAGTATCAGTTAAGACGCTTTGTCCACATAAATGTAAAAGAGGAAAGAAATAGCAGACTCACTTTCTTAAGTCCACTCTCTGATGGGAATAAGAAATAACTCTTGGGAGATTGGGATTGACATATATACACTAATATGTATAAAATGGATAACTAATAAGAACCTGCTGTATTAAAAAATAAAATAAAAAAAAAGAACTCAATAGCATTGTGTGTCAAGATTTTTGCCCTCGTTTCCATTTTTGTTTTTTGAGGTTAAATCCAACATCTCCATTATCTTTAAGAATCAGAGATGGTGATAGCTTTTCAATTGGATTTTTTTCCCAGAAGGAAATAAAGGCCTGTAAAAAAAGACTCTTTTTAAATGATCTCATGGAAGCCCCAAATTGAGCAGCAATTGGATTTTCTAGAAGTCTAACAAATATGCTTTTTAAGTGACCCTCTGATGGAATACCTGTAAAAAAATCCTTGCTTCTTCCCATGAAGATTCATTCACCAAGTTTGGATTGTATATAGAAGTCACCATTTTAAGTTAAATGAATTCTAAACTGTTACTTTCTTCTTGTTTTTATTTTAATTGCATGACGGAGTCTTTGCTGGAATTTTAGAAAAATTTTGTGGCTGACTTTGCATGCCACATTTCAGCAAGTTGTAAATTTTATGGCTCTGGAAATACAGTGTTAGCAGTGGAAATGCTGACCCCTCCCTGATTATAGTGGCACAAATAGCAATGCTATAATCTCTGTCATTGAAAAAATTGCATAATGCTAGAACCTTGAACATGACCTGAATCGTAGAATATTTTAAAACTAGCTGAGGGAAAGCATCCCCAATTCCATGGAGTCAGTGCCTGTCTTCACCAAGCTGGTTTAGCTGCAGGTACAGAAGCCCTCCAAATGTACTTTCTCCTTCTTTTATATCCTGACATAATCTGGTAGGATGTGAGGAGCCCCACCTCCAGCAATAGGCAGGTGGAATCTGAAACTTGAAGTCCCTTATTAAATCTGGTGCCTGTTGTGATTCATGGGAACCTGGGCTGACACCACCCTGGTACAAACTACCACTAACTCTTGCCTGGTTATTGACCTTACCTCTTCTCTGGTCTTCCCAGATCCCCTCTGACACACCTGTCATCCATTCTCACACAGCCTCCAATTTGGCAATCAGATTATGTCTTTCAGTTGTGTTAGTTTGCATCCTCTGAGAAGCATATGGCAAAACAGGGTTAGATGTGCCTGCTTACTTGTTGGGGGAAAAGGAGAGAGAGCTGAACAGGATGGAGAGAATCTTCAGACAGAGATGCAGGCCTGATTCCTCTGAAGGAGGCTGGTGGGGAGAGTGTCAGACTGCAGTGCAGGTCTAAGAAGGTTGCTCGCTGCCTGATGAGCGGTATGTGAGTCAAAATTGCCATGTGTCAGTCTTGTGAGAATGAGTCTGCGTTATTATCCCTGTGTCAACAAAAAAATAATCAGTTGATCTAAGAAAGAAATGGAAAATTTTATTCAAGCCAAGTTGAGCATTATAACACGGGAACAGCATCTCAGAAAGCTCTGAAAACTGTTCTGCCCGTTAGAAGTCAAGGCACAGTTATATAAGTTTTTTGAGAACGAGGGCTGTACAGTAAATGACACATTATTGTAAGTATTATTGACAGTTTACAGAATCCAGATCTAAGAGTCATTGTGGCTCCTTACAAGATCAAGAAGGAATGTTATCTTTTTTTTTTTTTTTTTTTGCAGTACACGGGCCTCTCACTGTTGTGGCCTCTCCCGTTGCGGAGCACAGGCTCCAGACGCACAGGCTTAGCGGCCATGGCTCACGGGCCCAGCCGCTCCGCAGCATGTGGGATCTTCCCGGACCGGGGCACGAACCCTTGTCCCCTGCATCAGCAGGCGCACTCCCAACCACTGCGCCACCAGGGAAGCCCAGAGATCTGAACACTTTTTGAGTTGATGAGGACTTATCAGTTAAGGTTTTTGGTCATAAGTAATAGAATCCAATTGTTGTTAATCTAAAAGAAGGAAAAAAAGACTGAAAGGACATGGGGTGATTCACACCACACCATCAGATGGCTTCCTGCCATCAAACAACCGTTGGATTTCACACTAGAGGGGAGAAACCATTAAACTCTGTATTCTCCAGTGTAATGGCAGTGTTTTGAGTCCATAACAATGAATCATTGCCTTGGGTCATCTGTTAATTCCCTATGTGGCTAAACATTAAGCCTGGACAGTCATCAATTACAAAAGAGAACGGGCTAGAGTAAGACATAAAAATAAATAGAAAAGGAGCATCTGAACAGGCATGAGGCAAAGCTCTCCAGAGCCCAGGATGCTGGCTTCTATGTAGTAGCCAACTGTGGTCTGTAAAATCCAGTAATCAATTGTATGAGACTTGGAGGAAATGCCAGGTCAGGGATTCATCAATGCCATGTGTATATTGCCACGCAACAGTCAACAGTTTGGGAACTGTGTGAGGCTGTTTTCTGGCTGGACTGATTGATGGATTTAAAAATGTTTTTTGTCCAAGCTGCAATATCCAAGGGGGAAAAGGCCATCTTTTAGACTTCCCCTTGTGATGAAGGACTCAGAGAGGCTGTGAAGTCGGTGGATTTGGTAGATGGGACTTTTACCCTTTATGCCTTTCCAACAGTTACACTCAAGATAAAGCACTCCACAATCTGAGCAATAGAACCAGGGAGACACAAACACTTTCTGGCAGGAACAACTTCTAGGCGTTTTCAAAGTTGGAAAGATCATGGGAAGAAGGGAACATGAGAGAGTAGTGGAAACATCCAAGAATGTGTTGAAAGAGTCACAAAATTCAGCATGAAAGGAAATAAATATTAGAGATGACAGTTAACTAAGGAGAAAATGAATTCCAGAATCCCTGTGCTACTCATTGAATTGAAACTGGTTTGCTGTCTTGAAGCTAATGAATAGAGGGTAATCTAGAAAGTCAGGCCATATTATGATTTTAGATCTAGTGCTGATAGAAATTATTATATAGAATTTGAGTTTGAATTTTCTTATATCCTCTTTCTCTCTATAAAGTTAGTTGCTGCAGCTGTGATAAGGAACAGGGAACAAAAGTAAATATAAAACTGTGGCTTCTTTAGAAGCTGTTTTGTTTATTGCAACATGTGTGATGGAAGGCACATTAGAGATTTTCTAGCATACTATTCCTATGACTGAGGTCCAGAGAGAATAAATGACATACAGTTAAAGATGAATGAAACAGGACTTTTGCATAGGATGTAGGAAGCTGGAAAGAGCATCATTCTCACTCTAACAACCACAAAACAATGCCAGTATGCAAATTCACAATTTTCTTGAGCCCATCAGAGCTCTCAGGGCAATCAACCGACATGAAGTCTAAAGAAAAACAGGTGCTTCCAAGGAGCAATGAGACTCAACTACTTGTTTACAGGGGCAGACCCACTGATAAGTAGAATTTGACTACAATTTTTAACAAATCGCTAACGGCTGAATGTGGGCTAGGTTGGAGAATATATAACCCCAGGAGGCTGTAGACACAAGGGGACTTCACAGCACTTTGGAACTTTTCTCCATGGACCTCATCAAGTGCTCACAAAAAGACTGGGGGCAGGATGAGAATCCTGAGAAAGCCTCCATCACAGAGCAGACCTGGGGGAGGGGAACAGCTGCCACTGTGGGAAAGACACAAACCCTTCTTCTCCCCATCTCTCATGTGGGACAAATGCTTAAATCACTAGTGCATTGTTGCTTTTAGGACACCGGAGAAACCCAGTGTAACTGTGGAAAGGAAACTGCAAAAAACTCTGTCCTGGGGGTGGGGCAGGAATATGAGCTGGTCCCAGACCCACAACTGAGGGTGGGGTAGGATCACTGAGATGGCCCAACTCTGGGGATTCAGGGAACATGTGCTTGACTAAGATTGCAGATGAGCAAAACAACTGAGATATTCTCCGCAGACTGCCACTTGCTGTCTGCTCCCAAAACCAGGCTAAAAAAACCAATTGGGGAGCTTCCCTGGTGGCGCAGTGGTTGAGAGTCCGCCTGCCGATGCAGGGGACACGGGTTCGTGCCCCGGTCTGGGAAGATCCCACATGCCGCGGAGCGACTGGGCCTGTGAGCCATGGCCGCTGAGCCTGCGCGTCTGGAGCCTGTGCTCTGCAACGGGAGAGGCCACAACAGTGAGAGGCCTGCGTACTGCAAAAAAAAAAAAAAAAAAAAAAAAAAAACCAATTGGACAATTAAATAAAATTGTACTTGTACAATTAACAAGCAACAGCACTGAGGGGTAGTGAAATGGAAGACCTAAAGCTGTGTGGAACAGACATTCAGGAGAAAACCTCCTACAATCCAGTACCCACCCTAAACACCAGGTAATGTTAGGGTAATTTAAAGCTGTTGGTGCACTCAAGGTAACTGTAACAACAAATCACAAACTCACCTCAAATCCTGACTAGATTGATTTAGCTCCTCCACACTAAAGACCTTGCAGAAGGAAATGCATGCCCATATGTAGACACACAAACTAGTAGCCTTAGTGTCTACTGACATACACAAGAAGTTTGGCTTTCAACAAACAGTTACAAGGCAGACAAAGGAGCAAGAAAACAGACACAGAGTCGGGGCAAAGCATTTAACAGAACCAGACTCATATGGGACACAGATGTTGGGACCATCAGACAGGGGCTCTAAATAGCTATGATTAACATGTTAAGGGCTCTGATGGAAAAGGTGGACAACATGCATGAAAAGGTGGCTACATTCAGCATAGAAATGGAAACAAAAGGAAAAGAATCAGTGGATAAATGGAAAACAGGAACAGAGGTGAAGAATTCCTTTGACAGGCTCATCCATAAACTCAAAACAGCTGAGGAAAAAATAAGTGAACCTGAAGATAGACCCATAGAAATTACTCCAATTGAAACACAGAGAAAAACAACTGAATAAACAGAACAGAATGTTCAAGAGCCATGGGACTATTTCAAATGGTCTTAGATTAACAATGATCTGAACACTGACTTTCAGTAGCATTTGACACAGTGGCTACTTCTTTTCCGTGATGAACTTTCTTCACTTGGTTTCAAGGGCCCAACACTCTCTTCATCTCCTTTGTTCTTCACTGGCTGCTGCTTTTCAGTTTTCTTTGCAGGTCCCTCCTTTTCTTCTAACCCATAATGTTGGAGTGACAAACGGCTCAACCCTTGGTCTCTTCTCCCTTCTACAGTCATTCCATTGCTGGTCTCGTCTAGTCTCATGGCTTTAAATACCACTTATGTTCTGGTGACTCTCGCATTTATATCTCCAACCCAGACCTCCTTCCTGAACTCCAGATTTATATATTCAACAGCTTATTGGCATATCTTCCTGAATGTCTAGTAAGCATCTCAAACCTTATATGCCTCGACTTAAACTCTTATGTATCTCCCCACAAGACTATTCCTCTTGTAGCCTTCCAGTGTCAGTTGTAGCAGTTCCATTCTTCCAATGTCAGGCCAAAAGCCATAGCATCATCCTTGATGTCACTCTTTCTCTCACATTCCACACCCTAATCATCAGGAAATCCCATTGACTACCTTAGAAATATATCCTGAATGTGACTCTTTTCCTCTCCTCTACTGCTACTACTCTGGACCTAGTCACCACCATTTTCTATCTGAATTATTAAAGTTTCCTCCTAACCAGTCTCCTTGTTTCTAATCTTATCCTCATTCCACTTTAGCCTGTTTCAAACAGCTGCCAAAGTGGACATTTAAAACATAAATCAAATTATGCCACTCATCTATTCAAAACCATCCAGTGGCTCCCAATATTCAGAGTAGAAGCCTGGTATGGGCTGACTTATGTCTCCAAAATTCATATGTTGAAGTCCTAACCCCCAGCACCACAAAGTGTGTCTGTATTTGGAGATAAAGTCTTTAAAGAGGTAATTAAAGTAAAATGAGATGCTATGGGTGGGCCCTAATCCAATATGACTAGTGACTCTTATAAGAGGAGATGAGGACACAGATAACACGAAGACTGAAGGATGACTATGTGAACACACAGCAATAAGACAGCATCTGCAAGCCAAGGAGAGAGGCCCCAGAAGAAACCAACCATACCAACACCTTGATGTCAGACTTCCAGCCTCCAGAACTGTGAGACAATAAATTTCTGTTGTTTAAGCCACCTAGTGTGTGGTACTTTGTTATCACAACCCCAACAAACTAATACAAAGCCCAAATCCTTTCAATGGCCTGTGAGGACCTACATGATTTGGGTCCCAATTCTGTATCTCACCTCATTTCCTCCTCCTATCCCCCTCTCTCATGCTACTCCAGCCACACTGGTTTTGAGCAAGCCAGGCATACTCTTGCTTTAGGACCTTTGCCCAAAACTGTTCCTATTGCCTGGACTACTCTTCCTCCAAATATAAGTGGCTAATACACTTTCCTTTCTCTAGTCTTTGCTCAAATGTGACTTTCTTAATGAAACCTACCCTGAAAACTCTACTTAAAACTTCAGTCTTTCCTCTCTCCCTTCCCCAATACTCACAACCCACTTTTTCTGTTCTGTAACCTTCTAACATGATATAATTTACTTGTTTGTTATTGTGCCAGAAATGTCCTTTGCTCCTTCAGATCCACTCTTTACCCTTTTCCACCCTGCTCTGTGCCCTGAGAAGGTGACATCTGTGGGTGGTATCAACAATCTTCCATGCTCTCTGGCTTCTAGTTGAGTTCAGCCACGGGAGGCTCAGTCAAAAGATTGGATGTGGGGAAAAGAGAGAGTTCAGGGTGTGTATGTCCCCGGATTCTTCTGTCAAAGGAGACTAGACTGGTCAGCACAGTGTCCCTTTGCTTTTGGAGAAGCAAGGAGTTGAGGGATTGGCAGACTTTCAGAGTCTTCAGTTGGTTGGCTTCATCTGTAGAATTTGTTACTTACAAGTCTGTTGTTGATTGGTTGACTCTTAGAGGCGTGTTTACTGAGTGAGTCTGTCCCTGTTCGGCTGACTTTCAGAATGAAGGCCTGACAGTAGTTGGCTTGCAAAAGTATGTTCACTGAAGTGTGTTTTTGATGATCATTTGAACTGGTTTAAAAGTGGTTCTGATGACTACTTATTACCATGGATATAACTTTTCTAAGTGTGTGGCAAGTTCTGAATTCTCACCTCTCTGCCATGCTGTGCTTTGCTCTTTTCAGTCCTCTGGTAATGGCTTCCTCCTGTTGCTAGCCTTGGGGTCCTTTATCAGGAAAGAGTCATTGAACTATGTGCATTCAATCCTTTTGAGTGTGTAGTCTGTTTTCTGGAGGGATCCTGATACACCGTTTGTTTGTCTTTCTTCCCCTGCTAGAAAGTATACTCCATGAGAGCAAGGATTTTTTTTTTCCCTCAGTTTTGCTCATTGATGTATCCAAGTGCCTGGAACAGTGTCTGGCATATAACAGTGCTCAATAAATATTTGTTGTTTGCTTGATATACTGGTCCTAAAATTCTTATTGGATATAAATTTATACCTCTCAATCTGTACCTCTCTGTATCACTTTTAATATTTATTTCTCTTTTTGTTCTCTGTATAAATATCTCAGTACTATTTCCCAATTTATATTTCTCTCTTCATCTTGTCCAGCCCAGAATTTATGTCATCTAATGGATGTCTTATTTCAATGACTATATCTTTCATTTTATTTCTAATTGTTCTTTTTCTAATCCAACTGTTCTGATTTCATTTCTGGTTGTTTATGCTTCATAATTTTTTGTTCTTTTTATAGCTATTATGGCTTCTTTTGTCTCTCTGAGGACCATAAACACACTTATATTAAAGTTGTTTTTATATAGTTCAGTATTATTTTGCTTGGGTTGATTTTTTTTATCTCTTGATTGTAGATTTTCTGACTATTTTTCTACGTTTTCCTCATATGTTTTGGAATTTTTTTATATAGGCTCATCTTGAATTGGAGTTTTCTTTTTATTCCTTGATTTTGCTCTCTTTCTCTCTGGGCTCACCTCACCCTGAGTAGACATTTTGTGGTTGACTCCATACAGTACTCTAGGGATCCTTAACCCAGAACCAGGTCTTGGTTTGGGCTCCAGACCTGTGGTGATATTAAAGAGAGAGTAAATCCTATCACCAAGCATGTGGACAAGTTGGTCCTGGGACTGGGGGTTATATCTGCATTCTCCTCCCATCATAGAGAAGTGGGCATAAGTAACACATAGCCTCAGGAAGTAGTTAGTTGAAGCATTTTCAGCCTTCTTAAGGGCAGGAAAACATACTTAAGTCCCTGGGTTTGAACAGTGAATCTGGCTCAGGTCCCAGACGATCTACAGCTTCACAATATTTTCTGGTTTGTATTTCTGTTCTGTCTGTGGTTCACAAAATAATAAACTTCTGTTTGAGGTTAGGCTGTCTCTGTTTTCTCTTTTTATATTTTATCTATCATTGCTATGTGATGAAAGTAGGGATGGTACTTTAAAGCATAGATTTCTAACATATCTTGACTTGGAGTCAGATGGTCTCCCATAGCATAATTTTTTTAAACACCTTTATTGGAGTATAATTGCTTTACAATGGTGTGTTAGTTTCTGCTTTATAACAAAGTGAATCAGTTATACATATACATATGTTCCCATATCTCTTCCCTCTTGCGTCTCCCTCCCACCCTCCCTATCCCACCCCTCTAGGTCATCACAAAGCATCAGCTGATCTCCCTGTGCTATGCGGCTGCTTCCCACTAGCTATCTATTTTACATTTGGTAGTGTATTTGTGTCCATGTCACTCTCTCACTTCGTCCCAGCTTCCCCTTCCCCCCTTGTGTCCTCAAGTCCATTCTCTACATGTGACTTTTTCTTAAATTCAATCATCCTTGTCTCTATCTGGTAATGGGTTCCTATTGTATCAACAGTAAGTATGGAAATTGGCAGTTGCAGTTTACTTTTATTTCCCAACAGGATTAAACAAATCATCATTGGCTATGATCTTGAATTGTCTGGGTACATTCTGCTTTGTTCTATAGATCAAAAACCCTGAATGAGAGTTCAGAGAAGTCCAATATTGCTTAGAAAAGAGTTCTGTGATACCCAGCTTGCTTAATTTCACCACTACTGACTCAGTGTTTGTCTATTTTTATATTTTCTAGAAAGAACATATTTTGGACTGCTTATCAGGTTTATGAACTTCTTATGGGTTCACATAAAAGACTGAGCTCTGACCAGCCTAGGTTAGAAAAAGAAGCCTAAGTTAGGCAAAAGGAAAAGGTAATTCAGTGGAGGGAAAGAACTTCCCTGCATTTCCAGGTATTTAGTTTCCTTGGTATCTTTACTAGTGAAACTGACTGGAAAAAAGAAACTGATTTGACATGAAAGTTGTAGCTTACCAACTGATATCTGGTCTCTTGGAAATCAACCAACCAGAAACTTTTAACTCAGTAAATTTAATAAAAGGCAGAATTGAAAGGGCCAAAATTGATGTTCTCCAAATGAGAAAATTGGAGCACTGCTCCCCACCCTGCCTTAGAAATAAAGTGCCTTTTGTTAGCGGTTTACAGATGCAGAGAATGGTTGCTATACAGATTCCACATTGTTTTTCATGTTTGAACCAAAATAAATTTCCAGAAAATTTGGATTTTTCCAGAAGAATTTCTAGGAAAGAAGGATAGGATACAGGTTACCTATAGGTAACCTATATAGGTTATATAGGTTATAAGAGGCTGTTTTCAGTTGCTCAGTAGACAAACCTGAACATAACTTCCTGTTACTGTTGGACCAGATGGTGACTTTAAGGCATCTTTAAAACCAAAAACCCCACAAGTAAACAATACACACACACACACACACACACACCAGACACACACACACACACACCAGACACACACCAGACACACCAGACACACACCAAAAACCAAACAAAGACCTCACCAACATGGCCAGACTGTTTTCCTTACTCCTGAACATACTACTCATATGGGATTTTGAACTGTTAGGCACTCTGTCCCTCCTTAACATTCTTCCTTCAGTTTACTTCAATCCAGCTTCCACTTCCACCATTCTGCTAAAGCTGCTTTCATCAAGATCATCATCGATTTCCATGTTGCCAAATGCTACTTATTCTTTTCTCAACTTACTGTTGAGAAACGAATGAATAAGCTACTTTTTGTTAATTTTTCGTTACTCTTACCCCTCTTTTAAAATATTATAGGTTAACTGTGCATACTAATGAATCTCTTAATTCAAGTTTGTGAGATGTAATTTTGGCTATTTATAAGTGATGACATTTTATCCTCTAAAATCTCAGTGATTTAGATAAAAGCTTTCTTTCCCTCCCTTCTGTCTTTCCTTCAACTTCCTCCCTCCCTCCCTCCTTTCCTTCCTCTGTTTTTCACTTTCTTCCTCCCTTTCTTCCTTCTCCAAACACTTATAGAGCAAGAACACTTGATTAAGGATACTTCCACGATCACGTCTATTACCCTTAGCACTGCTAAGATGTAGTCATAGATGGGCTAGACCAAAAATAGACTCTAAAATGGAAGCAACTTCATCCTCATTCTTTAGGTCAATGTTGAAGCACATGTGTGGAGCTGTAATGGAAAAGAACATTTAAAATTTTTATTTTCTTGAAGTATAGTTGATTTACAATGTTATGTTAGTTTCAGGTGTACAACAAAGTGATTCAGATATATATATAAATATATATATATTCTTTTTCATATTCTTTTCCATTATGGTTTATTACAGGATATTGAATACAGTTCCCTGTGCTATACAGTAGGACCTTGTTTTTTATCCATTCTATATATAGTAGTTTGCATCTGCTAGTCCCAAACTCCCAGTCCATCCTCCCCACCCCCCTTCTCCCCTTGGCAACCACAAGTCTGTTCTCTATATTTGTGAGTTTCTGTTTCATGGATAACTTCATTTGTGCCATATTTTAGATTCCACATGTAAGTGATATATAGTATTTGTCCTTCTCTTTCTGACTTGCTTCACTTTGTATGATAATCTCTAGGTCCGTCCATGTTGCTGCAAATGGCATTATTTCATTATCTTGTATGGCTCAGTAGTATTCCTTTGTATATATGTACCACATCTTCTTTATCCATTCACCTGTTGATGGACATTAAGGTTGTTTCCATGTCTTGGCTGTTGTAAATAGTGCTGCTATGAACACAGGGGTGCATATATCTTTTCAAATTAGAGATTTGTCTGGATATATGCCCAGGAGTGGAATTGCTGGATCATATGGCAACTCTATTTTTAGTTTTTTGAGGAGCCTCCATACTGTTCTGCATAGTGGCTGCACCAATAAACGTTCCCACCAACAGTGTAGGAGGGTTCCAAAAAGAATATTTTTAATCTACTATTATCAATTGGCACCTTATATTCATACCTGGTTCACTCAGGCTAAGGCAAAAGTGTTATATCATTCTAAATACTCAAATCTGTGATTTAGATAATAAGACAAGTAGTTAAATAATTGAATTTTTTCACTGTAATATTGGTAGAAAGCATATTGGATTTGGGCTATCTGGTTTGAGAAATAGTTCTGCCCATACTGGGAATGTGATTGAGAGCGAGTCATTTGACCTCTTTGAAATTTAGATTCCTCTTCTTTAAACTGGGGCCATGTGACTTCATCTCATTTAGTAAGTATGAATAGAATGGAAACATTTAGGAACTGGTGCGTGACTCTCTAGCCTCCTGCCAGAGTGACTACTGATGTTCCAGATGGCAGAGCCTCCATCAGCCTGTGTCCTGAGTGAGTGTGCTGCAATGGACATGTAAATGAAGCCTATGTAGCATTAGTAAGCAGTTAGCTTTTGCACATTTATATTAGGTCACTGAATTTTGGGGGTTGTTTGTTACTGCGACCTAACCTAGCCTATGGTTCTGAAGAACCTAGGGGCAGGACAGGAATAAAGACACAGACGTAGAGAATGGACTTGAGGACGTAGGGAGAGGGAAGGGTAAGGTGGGACGAAGTGAGAGAGTGGCATGGACTTATATACACTACCAAATGTAAAATAGATAGCTAGTGGGAAGCAGCCGCATAGCACAGGGAGATCAGCTCGGTGCTTTGTGACCACCTAGAGGGGTGGGATAGGGAGGGTGGGAGGGAGACACAAGAGGGAGGAGATATGGGGATATATGTATACGTATTGCTGATTCGCTTTGTTATAAAGCAGAAACTAACACATCATTGTAAAGCAATTATACTCCAATAAAGATGTTGAAAAATAACTAATATAGAGGGAAGAAAAGAAATAAGGCAAAAAGTAGAGGAAAATCTAAGATTTAAGTTGGATAATTTTAGGTTGGAAGAAACTTGAACCTACCTATAGGCTAAAGAGAAGGAACTAATAGAGAAGGATAACTTGAATATATAGGGAAGAGGGTGGCAGGTCATGGAAGGAGAAGAAGCAGGCTGGCCTTAAACATGAGGAAAGAGACATCTCTGAGACTGGATGAGATGCTTGTAGATTGTGGGGTGAGGTGTTTAGGGAATTAAATCCCTGATCACTCATTTTCTTTGGTTAAGTATAAAGTACTTTTATTTGCTGAGGGGGAGGAAGGATGGAGTTGAATGAAAAGAACTTGAGGAAGTTGGATTGGTGGAGATTTGGAATGGTTGCCAATGAGCGTGATGAGAAAGGGAGTTGACCAAGGACAAATAAAGGACTTGACTGTCTCTTACACTCAATTATGAGCTCTTAAAGGCAAAGGATGTATCTTTATTCCTCTATATTATCAGATTCAAGCACAGTGCCTGACATACTAGAAGTGCTCAAGAAATTCTTGCCAAAAACATGACTGCCAGTCATTACTATTTGACCCATAGCTTTGACACTGAATGGCTGGGATTTTCCCCTTAACCTTGAAATATCAGCTTGCCCCAGACTTACTCTTACTTATTTCCTATAAAAGTTATTATTAAAAGAAACAAAATCAAAATCCAGTTCCTAATTGGAAAACTAAATCCCAGTATACCCAGGAAGCAAATGCACAGACACAGCAAGAATAATCAGTCCTATTTCTCTTATTGTATTTCAGACTCTTTCAACAGTAGTGGCAATTTTCCAAAAGGACTTTTTTTAACAGAAAGCTTTCATCATGTTCAGTTCTCATATCAAGCAGGTAGTATTGGAATGCATTTGCTGTGTGAATTGCAGTTAACATTCTAAAGAGATATGTGAATTTGGGGGCTGCCTCGTGTGGCAATTAAGCTCTGGAGGAGTTAACATCATGGCTCCATTTTAAATAAAGTGCATGCATTTTAAAAAACTTTAAAAATTACCAAAATAATGTTTACCCATTGAAACCAGTAAAACAATGCAAAAATTTGTAAAGGATAAGTTAAAAATTTCCACTTTTCCCATGCCCAGCCACTGGAGATGATGTTAATAGCTTGGAGTATATCCTTCTTTATGCTTTTCTCTATGCTCAGACAAATATATGTAGCCCTATGGATGACTTTTTCTTATTGTTTTATGTTTTACTAAAACTACATACATTACTCTGCAACTTGCATGTGTAATTGTCTAATTTATCATGTATATTTTCCCCAGATTAATAACTTTAGATTGAATTGGATTACCTAATGTACTAAATTTTCCCTTTTTCATAAATATTCAGGTTTGCTAGTTTTCTACCATTTAAAAAAAGCTGCAACAAATGTCCTTGGATGTACCTTCTCATGTTTTTAATTTCTTTTTCATAGCATCCCCAGAAATACTCTTTTGGGGTTTGTAATGAGAAAGCCCATTCTAGATATCAGGGGGAAAAATGTGTCCAACGAAAGCTAACGTGTGGGACAGTGCAGCAAATGGGGAGCAGAGTGAGAGAAAATCAGAATTGGGTTCTAAGTCTTGTTCCAGGTTTGCTGTGTGTTGGGGAAATCTCCGTGACTTCATCCCTTTCCTTGAAATTGAATTATTAATGTTTTCCTTGTCATCAACATAGCCCTTCATTATTTCTGCTATACAGAAAATGCCACTTATTTATCATACATACATGATTATACGTATAATACAAATGACTGCTGGCTCCATAGCTCCCACTCATATTTCCCCCAAACCATTTACTTTAAAAAATTTTCCAAAGGGATGCCTTTATGCTGCCCCAAAAAGTTATTTGGAGAAGCTTTATGCTCACTTGCCATCAAGAGGTGACAATATTCTTGTCAAGGGGCTGACTCCAAATGCTCCATGCTTCCAGTCCTCTTGGTCCCTAAAGGTCCCAGGTTCTGCCATCTGCCACTGGGAGGCCCAGACAATTCTGCTATGTACAGTCATACGAGGTTTTTCCTGAACTGCCCCCATGACTTTCTGGCCCTCTTCTCTCCCTAACCACTGGGCCTCAAACTCAGTCCAAGGGGCTGGATGGAAAACAGACGCCAAACCACCCTTTCCATGGTTGACTTCTTCTTTTGGAAGCTCTGATCTTTTGGGCAGTCTTCTGATGACCTCTTTCCAAACTCTTGTTCCAAGACAAGTTTCAGACAAAAGTTCGCAAGGTTACAATTGAAAGCAAATAGATATATTTAGAGGAGGAGGACAGCCTATTCCAAATGCCCTGTTACATATATCCCTATAAGGTGTAGCTATGTTCAATATTCTGAAGCTTAAGTATTCTGTTAATTAAATATGAGGGTTTTGTGAATGAAGAATAACAAAGAAAGTAAGAAAACTCAAAAGGAAACTCATTACTTTCACCACGCGTACAGGTGAAGGGGTGGTTCTCATATTTGGTGGCATTTCATATGCAAACACACATATAGTGACGAAAATGTAAAGAAAAAAGTATCTGTAAGGAGGGATTTTATTACAGAAGTTTTTGTTTTGTTTTGTTTTGTTTTGTTTGCGGTACACGGGCCTCTCACTGCTGTGGCCTCTCCCGCTGTGGAGCATAGGCTCCGAACGCGCAGTCTCAGTGGCCATGGCTCACGGGCCCAGCTGCTCCGCGGCACGTGGGATCCTCCCGGACCGGGGTACAAACCCGTGTCCCCTGCATCGGCAGGCGGACTCTCAACCACTGCGCCACCAGGGAAGCCCAGAAGTATTTTTTTAATGGCTACATTTAATTTTTTTAAGACTTTATTTTTTAGAGCAGTTTTAGGTTTAGAGGAAGATTGAGAGAAGGTACAGAGATTTTTCATATACCCCCTACCTCTACGCATGTGTAACTTCCCCCATTATCAACATCCCCCACTTGAATGTTACATTTGTTATAATCAGTGAACCTACACTGACATCATAAACTCCCAAAGTCCATAGTTTATGTTAGGGTCCACTCTTGGTGTTGTACATTCTGTGAGTTTGGACAAATGATGATGACATGTATCCATCACTATAGTGTCATACAGAGTATTTTCACTGCCCTAAAAATCCTCTGTGCTTTGCCTATTTATCCCCCTCACCCACACTCTGCCAACCACGGCAATCACTGGTTTTCTACCATTTACACAGTTTTGCCTTTTCTAGAATGTCATGTAGTTGGAGTCATACAGTATGTAGCCTTTCCAGATTGGCTTCTCTCAGTAATATGCATTTCCATTGCCTCTGTGTCTTTTCATAGCTTGATAGCTTATTTCTATTTAGTGCTGAATAATATTACATTGTATATTCCGGGTATACTACAGTTTATTTATCCATTCACCTACTGAAGGACATCCTTGTTGCTTCCGAGTTTTGGCAATTATGAATAAAGCTGCTGTAAACATCTGTGTGTAGATATTTGTGTGGACATTAAGTTTTCAGCTCCTTTGGGTAAATACGAAGGAGTTTGATTGCTGAATCGTATGGTAAGAGTATGTTTAGTTTTGTAAGAAACCACCAAACTATCTTCCAAGGTGGCTGTACCACTTTGCATTCCCACCAGCAATGAATGACTTCCTGTTGCTCCACATCCTTGTCAGCATTTGGTGTTGTCAGTGTTCCAGATTTTGGCCTTTTTAAAAGATGTTTAGTGGTATCTCACTGTGGTTTTAATGTGCATGTCTCTGATGACATATGATGTAGACCATCTTTTCATAGGTTTATTTGCCATCTGTTTTTCTTCTTTGGTGAACTGTCTGTTAAGATCTAAGGCCCAATTTTGAATTAGGTTGTTTGTTTTCTTATTGTTGAGTTTTAAGAGTTCTTTGTGTATTTTGGATAACTGTCCTTTATCAGATGTGTCTTTTGCAAATATTTTCTCGTATTCTGTGGTTTGTCTTCTCATTCTCTTAACATTGTGTTTCACAGAGCAGAAGTTTTTAATTTTAATGAAGTCCAGCTTAACAATTATTTCTTTCATGAATTATGCCTTTGGTGTTATATCTAAAAAGTCATTAACATACCTGAGGTCATCTAGGTTTTCTCCTATGTTATCTTTTAGGAGTTTTATAGTTTTACGGTTTACATTTAGGTCTATGATCCATTTACCTCCATTTTGAGGTAATTTTTTTGAAGGGTGTAAGGTCTGTGTCCAGATTCTTTTTTTTTTTTTTTTGCATGTGGATGTTACAGGACCATTTGTTGAAAAGACTATTTTTGCCTATTGTATTGCCTTTGCCCCTTTGTCAAAGATCAGTTGTCTGTATTTTATGTGGTTCTATTTCTGGGTTCTTTATTCAGTTCCATTGACCTATTTGTCTATTCTTCCATTAATGCCATGCTGTCTTGATTACTGTAGCTTTATGGTAAGTCTTGAAGTCATGTAGTGTCAGTCCTCCAACTTTGTTCTTTTTGAATATTATGTTGGTTATTCTGGATCTTTTGCCTTCTGTATAAACTTTAAAATCAGTTTGTCAACATCCACAAAAAAAAACTTGCTGGGATTTTCCTTGGGGTTGCATTGAATCTATAGATCAAGTTGGGAAGAACTGACATTTTGACAATATTGAGCCTTCCTATCCATGAACATGGCATATCTCTCCATTTATTTAATTTTTTGATTTTGTTCATCAGAGTTTTGTGTTTTTCCGCATATAGATCTTGTACATATTTTGTTAGATTTATACCTAAGTATTTCATTTTTGGGGTGCTAATGTAAATGATATTATATTTTTAATTTCAAATTCCACTTGTTCATTTCTGGTACCGGCATACCTCGGAGATATTGTGGGTTTGGTTTCAGACCATCACAATAAAGAAAATAAGACAATAAAGCGAGTCACATGATTTTTTTGGTTTCGCAGTGCATGTAAAAGTTACTACATTACTGTAGTCTGTTAAGTGTGCAATAGCATTTCTTTAAAAAAACAATCTATGTACTTTAATTAAAAATACTTCATTGCTAAAAAGTGCTAAACATCATCTGAGCCTTCAGTGAGTCATAATCTTTTTGCTGGTGGAAGGTCTTGCCTTGATGTTACAGCTGTTGACTGAGCAGGGTGGTGGTTGCTGAAGGTTGGGGAGGTTGTGGCAGTTTCTTAAAATAAGACAACAATGAAGTTTGCCACGTCGATGAACTCTTCCTGTCATGAACTATTTCTCTGTAGCATGCAGTGCTATTTGATAGCATTTTACCCACAGTAGGACTTCTTTCAAAATTGGAGTCACTCCTCTCAGCAAAGCATCTTCACAGCATCTTCACGAGGAGTAGCTTCCATCTCCAAAATCCAATTTCTTTGCTCATCTGCAAGAAGCATCTCCTCATCTGTGAAAGTTTCATTATGAGATTGCAGCAATTCAGTCACATCTTTGGGCTCCACTTCTAATCCTAGTTCTCTTGCTATTTCCACCATATCTGCAGTTACTTCCAGCACTGAAGTCTTGAACCCCTCCAAGTTATTCAGGAGGGTTGGAATCAACTTCTTCCAAACTCCTGTTCATGTTGACATTTTCACCTCTTCCCGTGAATCACAAATGTTCTTAATAGCGTCTAGAATGCTGAATCCTTTCCAGAAGGTTTTCAATTCATCAGAGGAATCACTATCTATGGCAGCTATAGCTTCATGAAACGTATTTCTTAAGTAATAAGACTTGAAAGTTAAAATTACTCCTGGATCCATGGGCTGTAGAATGGATGCTGTGTCAGCAGACATGGAAACAAGTTTAATCTTGTACATCTCCATCAGCGCTCAAAACAAACAAAGACCCCCGTCTTTGTGAAGTTTACATTCTAATGAGGGGAGAACCAATAGACATAGAAAATAAGTAAATTATATAGTATATTAAAACTTCATAAATATTACTGAAAAAGAAAAAGAAGGGCAGGGGAAGTGGGGTCGGGAGTGTGGGGCTGGAGCGCAGGATGCAATTTTAAATAGAGCGGTCAGGGTAGGCCCTATTCAGAAGGTGAGGTTGAGCAACGGTTTGAAGGAGGTGCCCAAGCTGGTCATTTGGGCACCTGGGGAATAAGCATTTCAGGCAGAGGGAATAGCAGTTGCCCTAAGTTAAGTGTGTGACTGACACACAGCAAGGAGACCAGCATTCCTGGAGAAGGAACAGTAGTGACTGCAGTAAGAGAGCTTATGAAAGTGGTGTAGGATCATGTAATCATCTGTAATCATTTTATATAGCTCATTTACCATCAGCTTTTTAGCTCCTTCAGCCAAGATGTGTTTAATACTTCTTTTCTGCTGGCACTGGAGGCATTTAATAATTACTGATTTTTTTTTAATTAGAAAAATTTTTTTATTGAAGTATAGTTTACTTACAATATCGTTTTAGTTTCAGGTGTACAGCACAGTCATTCAGTTACACACACACACACACACACACATACCATATACATATATTCCTTTTCAGATTCTTTTACCTTATTGGTTATTACAAAATATTGAGTATAGTTTCCTGGGCTATACAGTAGGTCCTTGCTGGTTATCTATTTTATATATATTAGTGTGTATCTGTTAATCCTAACTTCCTGATTTATACTTCTTCCATCACCCTTTTCCCTTTGGTAACCATACATTTGTTTTCTATGTCTGTGGGTCTATTTCTGTTTTGTAAATACGTTCATTTGTATCATATTTTTTAGATTCCATATGTAAGCAATATCATGATATTTGTCTTTGTCTGGCTTACTTCACTTAGTATGATAATCTCTAGGTCCATCCATGTTGCTGTGTTTTTTAAAAAATTATAAAAAAAAAGAAATTTGTGGGAATTATTTGAGCACGGGCCTAGAGTGACAAGGTGACCAGCTGAATCCTCTTTTGCAGTTCTACATATCTCTAAATTCTGGACAAGGGTTGCACTGACTCCTGAATTATAGCGAAACATCTCCAGTTTCCATTCAGATCCACGCTTGCTCTGTTGGCAAAGTCTCAATGAGTCCGGCTGGAGCAAGAAGATACTCATTCAACATTGTGCCTTGATTCCATAAGTCACTCAAAGATCATATTCCAGGAGATAAAGAAGTCAGCAGGTTAACATGGCACTTAGCTCAAAAGCACAGGGGCTCATGGTAACAGATGTTTCTGCCTAAAAAAGAGCAATGTTCTTATTTAATATTTAGGTAAAGGAGATAGCTGTAAATGGTCATCCTAGTAAATTTATTGCAAGATTTTTCCTGGCCCACCCCACAGAGACACTTCAACTCAGTGATTTATATTTTATATCTTTGAAATGGATATTTGTATAGCAAATCTAACAAAAAGAAATTAACACGTATCAGTCCTGTCTAATTGATTAATACAATGTCTGGCACCGAATCTCATCTTATATAAAAACTTTATTTGAGCAGAAATTACTTGTTTTCTGAAGGGGATCTGGATAAGAAGCCAGGAGCTAAGCATCTAACACGTTACTTTCCTGTTTGAATAACTAGAGAAATGTGAGGAGCATGTTGGAAAAAGAGAATTGCTCTTCAGTGTCTGTTAAGAATTAGCTGTCTGTCTTTGTACCGTGTACAAGTACAATCTGTAAAATATCACATTCCTAGATGGCAGATTAATGAAGTTCTGAAGCCATCAAAATACGATACACCTCTTGGGTAATCTTACATGTGTTAAAATTATTACAGACATTTTCCCATCACCACAATGACAATCTTTTTTTTTTTGGGTGTGGGGAGAAAAAGGGAAAGAATTCATAAAATTAACATTATGTCCTCAACATGTGGCAAGTCGATCAGCTATGTGATAAATCTTTTTCAGAGCTGCACTCTATAGGGCAAGAGTGCCTATTCTCTACCACTACCTCCTGGCTTTCAATAACTCAGTACTTCAATTTGTATAATTGAGTTTTGCATGAGAGCAAAGTTCCAAAGACCCCCAGTGGGCAGTTTGTTTCTTGCTGAGCACGTTTTAAGGTTGTATTTTGACTTGTTTGTCTTTCCTCCCCTTGAATGCCATGAAACAGTTTACTGGAGCAGAATTGCTTTTATGTGTCCTTTCTCTTTCATGTCCGTTGCTGGCTGGCTCTTCAGTAGTGTGGTCATTAGCATGAGCCCTAATGCTTGGGTAACTGGGCAAGCAATTAGTCGAGCCAGACAGATCTTACTTTTTTTAACCAGGCTCTCCTGACTTCTCCAAACACAGCCAGAGAAACAAAGACCATGGGAAGAAACCAAACAGTAAGTCATTTCTTTCTTTAGAAGAAACGAACTCAAAACATCGTTAAGTTGCCATTTTGTAGTTGAGGACAAGCTGCTTCAGGAAACAGTGCCATAGGGGTAATGTTGGAGGGGATGGCTGGATGCCATCCTAGCCCGGAATCTCCTGTGCTGACTCTTCTGTGCCATGCTGCCTCTGTTGTAGCACATCACCTTGGGGAAAACATTCAGATTCCACATCAACACATGGCTAGTGGAAGAAGCTTCTGGAAATCTCCAGACATAACTGAGAAGCCCACTTGAAAGGGAAGAACTCTGTGAGACACCTCTTCAAACATCTTGGAAACAAATGACGGATTAATGCTGGAGCTGTAATTAGAGCCTGAGTTGAGATTTCTTTTGTCCTGGAAGCTAAACAAACTAGAGGAAGGAAAAAAAAATCCAAATATAATTTATAGACACAGAAGGAACAATTGAATTAGTAAGAGTAGGCAAGAGCTCAAAGATAAATTGGAGCATGGATTCTGTCAGCACGGGATCAGATGAAAGGTATTTTTTAAAGCTTTTCAAACCTCTGAATCCTGTTGCTCTTGAAACACGGTTGAAGAAATGGAAAAAGCATGACTAGAAGGTCTATTGAAGCCAGGAGAGTAGAAATTCTTGTTTCTAGCAGGCTGAGCTCATCTCAGGGATGGGGAATGAAGAGTGAAAGAAATTATGTTCCCACATCATCCCTGTAGAGTACATGAGAAACGTAGCCTCACCCCTCATCTTTGTAGACACCATATGGGATCGATCTTGGTGTTGATGATAAGTCCTTGGTGACTGTGATATTTCCTTTTAAGATCCTTCAGATTTGCCATGAGAGTGGGTTGGAGTGGAAGGGTGGAGAAGGGGAGGGAGAAAAAGGGATCGTAGGGGATGAAAGAGGGTAATGAATTTCAAACAAACCACAGGAAGACAAAAGGTTGGACTCATCAGAAAAGTTTCAACACTTCCAAAACAAGTAAGTTAGGGAAACCTTATGAATTGTGCCCATGATTTAAGGTAGTAAGGGAGAGGGTTCTTTTGTATTCTGCTTTCTGAAGCTGGAATAATTCTGATGGCTGCTTTTGCAAATGCTGTAATTCTTCCTTTCTCAACTTGCTGGAGCTTGCCACTAAGCAGGACACCTAGGATGAGTCGTTTGTGTGTTCTACCAGTTTACAAGAACAATCATGAGGGAAAGAGCACTGAGATGGGAGACTGCAGATGTGGGCTTCTGCCACTACTTGTGCAACCTTAGGCAAATCAGATAGCATCTCTGGACCTGCTTTCTAATCTGTAAAATGAAGGCATTGGGTTGGATGACTTTTCAGAACCCTCTAAGTTCTTTATGCCCTCAAATATAACATTCTATGGCTTTATCTTGTGTCTCTTAGTCATCCCTTCCGGCAACCTCCTCAAAATTCTCTTGAAAAGGAAAATTTCATATAAAATATTTCTTAGATAGTGAAAGAGTTCGGAACACACCACCCCCAAATATTCTGCTCTTGCCTTTAACTCAAAATACTGAGTTAAAGGCATTTCAGAAACAGCAGAAGGGCATTCCGACCTTCCTTTTTCTTCCTGAAAGCAGGAGATGAAACTCACATACGGAAGATGTCCTGCGTGTATCAGGAGGAAAGAAACATTCTTATAACCAGGGATGGGGAGAAATTAGTTCAAACAAACCCTATTAAGCTCACCCTCATCCTCCTAATCACTCCTCTGCAATTAATTACTCTAGCCCAAGCCCCTTTGCCTTGTCGTATTCTCACAATTTACTCCACCTTAATTGTCCAACTTAATGTATAAGTGTTTGGCTTTGGCTGCTTCTTTGGGTCTTCATTTCTCTTGTGAGGGCTCCAATGTACTAGTAAAAAGAGATTGAAACTTGTATGGTTTTTCCCTATTCATCTATCTTTTGTCCTTCTAATTCTTTAATTAGACCCAGCTGGAGACCCTAAGAGATTAGAGGAGAAAATTTTCTTTCCCTACAATAGCAGTATATGTCTCTAGTTTTTATTTGCTAAAGATGTGACAGGGTGGCGCAGTGGTTAAGAATCCACCTGCCAATGCAGGGGACATGGGTTTGAGCCCTGGTCCAGGAAGATCCCACATGCTGCAGAGCAACTAAGCCCGTGCGCCACAACTACTGAGCCTGTGCTCTAGATCCCGTGAGCCACAACTACTGAGCCCTGCGTGCCACAACTGCTGAAGCCCACGTGTCTAGAGTCTGTGCTCCGCAACAAGAGAAGCCACCGCAATGAGAAGCCTGTGCACCGCAACAAAGAGTAGCCCCTGCTTGCCGCAGCTAGAGAAAGCCCGCACATAGCAACGGATACCCAGTGCAGCCAAAAATAAATAACTAAATAAATTTATTAAAAAAAAAAAAAGACCTGTGACAAACATTGCCATCCATAGGCGTGTGCTTCTCTTCCCTGCCTTTCTTCTGGGGGAAAGTCTTCTTCCTTTCTTTCTGTTCTTAGTAGGAATTGCAGATGATGAGGCCCAAGTAGAACCCTTAAAAATAATATAGAGTGAAGGAAAAGGAAAGGAAGGAAAGGAAGAGAAAAGTGAAAAGGAGAATCTGGCCAAAATGAGAGTTTCCTCTCTCATGGACTTTGTCCCTGGGTAGCCCTCAGGATGAGAGGAGTTCAACAATTCCGAGTTTGACAGCCCTCCAATTGCTCAAAATTTCTAAAAAGAACTAGAGATGCTTTAACTGGTCTAGCTGAGTCTGTGCACCTACTTCTTCTTGAGCTCTATGGACTTTATGTTACACTAATAAAAGGACACGTCAACTTAGTCTGTGAGACAGACGTGGGATCTACTGACTATAAAAGTGAGCAGTCCTATGGGAGCAGTACCACCATGGGAAATTGCGGTGGCATCCCTTCAGGCTTCCTGTTAAAGAAGCCGGGGCTAGGTTCCTTTGGGGAACCTAAGACTCATGCAAGCCCATGACTTGCCATTGGATCCGTGAATAAAGGTCACTCTGCCTCTCCATTCACTTTCCCAACCCAAACAACTTGCACATTCAGGGTTGCCACTAGGCCTTTGTGTGAGATGGACACGCAGTATCCCTCCGTATTCCATCTGGTCTGGCAAAAGGGGCCAGGCTGGATCTGAGCAGGGGCCCCTGCTGGCAGCTGTATTCAGCAGCCTTGCTCAAACTCTTTCATATGGGAATTATTGTCCAGGTCCATTCGAGGCAAAACTCAAATTGCCACCCATTAATCGGCAGCTTGTAGCATTGCGGAGAATCAGAATCTGGTAACGCACAGGGAGTACAATGTTAGTATTGTTCCCCAGAAGGAGAGGCTCCGTTCTGGAAAAACCGGTACTTGGTTTTCCTCCCTTAAATCTCCTTGCAAAGTGAACTTCTTTCTGAAACACTTGGCTTTGTTAAAGGTCGGGAGAGTGCTTAACCTTGGCTAGGGGTCAGGGAAGGAGTGGTAGTGATTGGAAAGAGCAAGGAAACTTCTGGGCACTGGTAAAGTTCTCTTTCTTGATTTGGGTTCTGCTTACACAGGTGTGTTTGGTTTATGAAAATTCACTGAGTGGTACAATTACGATCTGTGTGCTTTCTTGTGTATATGTTACAGTTCAATTTAAAAATGTTTTCTTTAAAAAGTACCCAAGTGGTACTCTCCTTGATGTGAGGGATTGTGATTTTATTCACACTCTATCCCCTGCTTTGTTTTTGTTTGTTTGTTTGTTTTGTGTGTGTGTGTGTGTTTTTGCAGTATGCGGGCCTCTCACTGTTGTGGCCTCTCCCGCTGCGGAGCGCAGGCTCCAGACGCGCAGGCCCAGTGGCCATGGCTCACGGGCCCAGCCGCTCCGCGGCATGTGGGATCTTCGCGGACCGGGGCACGAACCCTTGTCCCCTGCATGGGCAGGCGGACTCTCAACCACTGCGCCACCAGGGAAGCCCTATCCCCTGCTTTGAGCACAATGTCTGACTCATAATAAGTACTTAATAAATATTTTTTCAATGAAAAAAAAAGGAGGGAATGGCTTTCCTCTGGTATCCCAGCACCAACTATTTGTCGTCCTTCAGAGGTGTTGGCTCCTGACCAGTGAGGGCTGCAGCCACACAGTTTATAGAGGTCAGCTGGCGGCAACCTCTCAGCACTACCTTGGTAAGGAAACTTAATGCACAGGTGCCTGGCTTTTTGTGTTCTAAGTTCTCTTAAGCATAGGGTGGATTTTCAAGCCTGGAGAAACCACGTTGATTACAAGTGTAAGTCATCCAGGACAAGGGCTCCATGATGGAGAGAAAGCCTAACTTCAAGTACAAAGACCCAGCTGTTCTTGGAAAAGCCAGAAGAACTGCCCTGGGAAGTTCTGTCTTACCCACAGTGGATAGAGCAGCCAGACACCCTGATGCTTCCAGGAGAGCCTTGTTGTCACCATACGACCTATTTGCCCTGGCGCAAAAAAAAAAATACTTAGAATTTCTTTGAAACAACCATAAACTTACAAAAAAGTTGAAACTATGGTATAAAAACATTGTTTTCTGAACTATTTGAGGATAAGATGCCGACCTGATGGCCCTCATCCCTGAATACTTCAGTGGGTATTACACACAACAGGACATTTTCCTTACATAGCCATAGTACAACCATTAGATTCAGGATACTAGCAGGTACATCACTACCATCTGAACTGTAGCCTCCACTGTAGTTTCACCAGCTGTCTCCATAATGCCCTTTATTGCCTGTGAAAAGGTCCAGTTCAGGACTATGCATTGCATTTAGTTATCGTGCCTCTTTGGTTTCCTTCATTCGGCTGCAGTTCTTCAGTCTTTCTTTGACTTTCCTGACCTTCACACTTTAAAAGATAATAGGCCAGTTATTTAGTAGATTGTCCTGCAATCTGAGTATCTCTGCCATTTTCTCGTCATTAGATTTGGGTTAATTAGGGTTATTCATTTTTGGCAGTGGTATTGCAGAAACGAGGCTATATTCCTCTCATTGCAGCCTATCAGAAGGCACAGAATTTTAATTTGTCCCATGACTGGTAATGTTCACTTTGATTACTTGATTAGAATGGCGTGTGCCTGCTTTCTCCACCATATAGTTACTTATAATTATGGGTATTTGGCGGGGGGCGGGGAGGTAATTTGAAACTATGTAACTATCCCATTCATCATCAGACTTTCAATTTATTCTTTTATTAATTAAGTATGTATGGTTTCTGTCGTCTTTATTTAGTGGGCTATAATGCATTGCTGTCATTATTTCTTTAAAAGCTCTAATTTCATTGTCTCTCAGTGTGATCAGTGGGCCTCCTTCAAGTTGACTTCTGTGCCCTTTTGACACGTCTTCTTCATTCTTTGAGTACTTTCGTTTCCTGGTATAAGATATCTAGGTACATCTTGTATTTTCCCTGCTCCAGTGGGGAACAACAATAACAACACACACACGCACGCACACACACACACACACACACACACACACACAGAGAAATCTTTATTTCTATGACTAGCTTTATATACGGAAAACCATGAGTTCACGTCCATACCTCTGATTCTAGTCCGACACCAACATCACAAGCTTCATATCTGTAGTTTCCCTTTCTGACAATGAGAGACTTGACTCCCATTATCTTTAATATATTTGCTTATTTGATCTAGCTCCTTGACGATAACCAACCTCCCTTCTCCACCGCCATCTCCTCCTCTATAGGGTCCCCCTCCACACCCTCACACCCTGCTGGGACTCCCACACCGTTTGCTGGGTCACCCCTCCATGTGACCTTTCTTCACCCTGCTTGGGCTCTCACATCTACGTTGAGCCCCCTCACATTGTATGCCCCCATCCCCTGCTCTATCTCTGGCCACCTGTGCTGTCCCTCATTTCACACGGGCTCTGCCAGTCTGTGCTGGAATGCCCCTGCATGTGGATACCCTCCTTACTCCATTTGGGCTCTGACACCCTGACATAGCTTCCTCCATGTGTGGTGCCCTCTCATCCTACCTAGACTCTGACACTGCTCTGGGCTCTGCAGCTCTTGTCCCAGTCTCATTGCCAGCGTGGAAGCCCACCTTGGTCTGCCCCAACTAATGGCTTTAGGATTGAATTCTTCAGGAAAGGCAGGAGAGAGAAATGAAGGGGACGGGGAATAGCGGACAAGGAGAGCTTTCTCCTAAATTTTGGCACAGAAAAAATGTGTTCAGCATAATTGTTTTAAAAGCATATTATATTCTATTTAGATGGTTCACCCATATCTTTTGACTTATAACTGAGAAAGAGATATCTTTTCAGACCAGTAAGGAGAAAGATCTGATTCTTTTTAGTATAGTTTTCAGAAAAGTATTTACCATGTAACTCTTAGTATGATTTCAAGTAACCCTGGTCGATCCATCCAGGTTAAGGAAGATTGAAGATGTGGCTAAAAATTTGAGTGAGAAAGACTTCAGTGAGGAAGACTCTGCCTTCATTTAGTAATTTAAAATTAAAAAAAAAAAAATTTAACATCATTATTAGAGTATAATTGCTTTACAATGGTGTGTTAGTTTCTGCCTTATAATAAAGTGAATCAGTTATACATATACATATATTCCCATTTCTCCTCCCTCCTGCGTCTCACTCCCACCCTCCCTATCCCACCCCTGTAGGTGAACACAAAGCCCCGAGCTGATCTCCCTGTGCTATGCAGCTGCTTCCCACTAGCTATCGGTTTTACATTTGGTAGTGTATATATGTCCATGCCACTCTCTCACTTCGTCCCAACATACCCTTCCCCATACCCGTTTCCTCAAGTCCATTCTCTGCCTCTGTGTCTTTATTCCTGTCCTGCCCCTAGGTTCATCAGAACCATTTTTTTTTTTAGATTCCATATATATGAGTTAGCATATGGTATTTTGTTTATCTCTTTCTGACTTACTTCACCCTGTATGACAGACTCTAGGTCCATCCACCTCACTACAAATAACTCAATTTCGTTTCTTTTTATGGCTGAGTAATATTCCATTGTATATATGTGCCACATCTTTATCCATTCATCTGTCAATGAGGACTTAGGTTGCTTCCATGTCCTGGCTATTGTAAATAGTGCTGCAGTGAACATTGTGGTACATGACTCTTTTTTTTTTTTTTTAACATCTTTATTGGAGTATAACTGCTTTACAATGGTGTGTTAGTTTCTGCTTTATAACAAAGTGAATCAGTTATACACATACACATATGCCCATATCTCTTCCCTTTTGCATCTCCCTCCCTCCCACCCTCCCTTTCCCACCCCTCTAGGTGGTCACAAAGCACCGAGCTGATCTCCTTGTGCTATGCGGCTGCTTCTCACTAGCTAACTATTTTACATTTGGTAGTGTATATATGACATGACTCTTTTTGAATTATGCTTTTCTCAGGTTTTCTCAGCCCAGTAGTGGGATTGCTGGGTCATATGGTAGTTCTATCTTTAGTTTTTTAAAGAACCTCTGGACTGTTCTCCATAGTGGCTGTATCAATTTACATTCCCACCAAGAGTGCAAGAGGGTTCCCTTTTCTCCACACCCTCTAGAGAATTTATTGTTTATAGATTTTTTGATGATGGCCATTCTGACCAGTGTGAGGTGATACCTCATTGTAGGTTTGATTTGCATTTCTCTAATTAGTGATGTTGAGCATACTTTCATGTGTCTGTTGGCAATCTGTATATCTTCCTTGGAGAAGTGTCTATTTAGGTATTCTGCCCATTTTTTTTTTTTTTTTTTTTTTTTCGGAAAGCGGGCCACTCACTGTCATGGCCTCTCCCGTTGCAGAGCACAGGCTCCAGACACACAGGCTCAGCGGCCATGGCTCACAGGCCCAGCTGCTCTGCGGCATGTGGGATCTGCCCGGACCGGGGCACAAACCCGAGTCCCCTGAATCAGCAGGCGGACTTTCAACCACTGCGCCACCAGGGAAGCCCTTCTGCCCATTTTTTGATTGCATTGCTTTTTTTTTTTTGATATTGAGCTGCATGAGCTGCTTGTATATTTTGGAGATGAATCCTTTGTCAGTTGCTTCATTTGCAAATATTTTCTCCCATTGTGAGGGTTGTCTTTTGGTCTTGTTTATGGTTTCCTTTGCTGTTCAAAGCTTTTAAGTTTCATTGGGTCCCATTTGTTTATTTTTGTTTTTATTTCCATTTCTCTAGGAGGTGGGTCCAAAAGGATCTTGCTGTGATTTATGTCATGGAGTGTTCTGCCTATGTTGTCCTCTAAGAGTTTTATAGTGTCTGGCCTTACATTTAGGTCTTTAATCTACTTTGAGTTTATTTTTGTGTATGGTGTTAGGGAGTGTTCTAATTTCATTCTTTTATATGTACCTGTCCAGTTTTCCCAGCACCACTTATTGAAGAGGCTGTCTTTTCTTCACTGTATATTCTTGCCTCCTTTATCAAAGATAAGGTGACCATATGTGTGTGGGTTTATCTCTGGGCTTTCTATCCTGTTCCATTGATCTATATTTCTGTTTTTGTGCCAGTACCATACTGTCTTGATTACTGTAGCTTTGTAGTATAGTCTGAAGTCAGGGAGCCTGATTCTTCCAGCTCCATTTTTCTTACTCAAGATTGCTTTGGCTCTTCAGGGTCTTTTGTGTTTCCATACAAATTGTGAAATATTTTGTTCTAGTTCTGTGAAAAATGCCAGTGGTAGTTTGATAGGGATTGCATTGAATCTGTAGATTGCTTTGGGTAGTAGAGTCATTTTCACAATGTTGATTCTTCCAATCCAAGAACATGGTATATCTCTCCATCTATTTGTATCATCTTTAATTTCATTCATCAGTGTCTTATAATTTTCTGCATACAGGTCTTTTGTCTCCTTAGGTAGGTTTATTCCTAGGTATTTTATTCTTTTTGTTGCAGTGGTAAATGGGAGTGTTTTATTAATTTCACTTTCAGATTTTTCATCATCAGTGTATAGGAATGCAAGAGATTTCTGTGCATTAATTTTGTATCCTGCTACTTTACCAAATTCATTGATTAGCTCTAGTAGTTTTCTGGTAGCATCTTTAGGATTCTCTATGTATAGTATCGTGTCATCTGCAAACAGTGACAGCATTACTTCTTCTTTTCCGATTTGGATTCCTTTTTTTTCTCTGACTGCTGTGGCTAAAACTTCCAAAACTATGTTGAATAATAGTGGTGAGAATGGACAACCTTGTCTTGTTCCTGATCTTAGAGGAAATGGTTTCAGTTTTTCACCATTAAGAATGATGTGGGCTGTGAGTTTGTCATATATGGCCTTTATTATGTTGAGTAAGTTCCGTCTATGCCTACTTTCTGGAGTGTTTTTTATCATAAATGGGTGTTGAATTTTGTCGAAAGCTTTTTCTGCATCTATTGAGATGATCATATGGTGTTTATACTTCAGTTGTTAATATGGTGTATCACATTGATTGATTTGCATATATTGAAGAATCCTTGCATTCCTGGGATAATCCCCACTTGATCATGGTGTATGATTCTTTTAATATGCTGTTGGATTCTGTTTGGTAGTATTTTCCTGATGATTTTTGCATCTGTGTTCATCAGTGATATTGGCCTGTAGTTTTCTTTTTTTGTGACATCTTTGTCTGGTTTTGGTATCAGGGTGATGGTGGCCTCATAGAATGAGTTTGGGAGTGTTCCTCCCTCTGCTATATTTTGGAAGAGTTTGAGAAGGATAGGTGTTGGCTCTTCTCTAAATGTTTTTGTTTGTTTGTTTTTGCAGTGCATGGGCCTATCACTGTTGTGGCCTCTCCTGTTGTGGAGCACAGGCTCTGGACGCGCAGGCTCAGAGACCATGGCTCACGGGCCCAGCTGCTCCATGGCATGTGGGATCTTCCCAGACTGGGGCACAATCCAAATCCCCTGCATCGGCAGGTGGACTCTCAACCACTGCGCCACCAGGGAAGCCCCTTCTCTAAATGTTTGATAGAATTCACCTGTGAAGCCATCTGGTCCTGGGCTTTTTGTTTGTTGGAAGATTTTTAATCACAGTTTCAATTTCAGTACTTGTGATTGGTCTGTTCATATTTTCTATTTCTTCCTGGTTCAGTCTCGGGAGGTTGTTCATTTCTAAGAATTTGTCCATTTCTTCCAGGTTGTCCATTTTATTAGCATATAGTTGCTTGTAGTAATCTCTCTTGATCCTTTGTATTTCTGCATTGTCAGTTGTTACTTCTCCTTTTTCATTTCCAATTGTATTGATTTGAGTCTTCTCCCTTTTTTTCTTGATGAGTCTGGCTAATGGTTTATCAATTTTGTTCATCTTCTCAAAGAACCAGCTTCTAGTTTTATTGATCTTTGCTATCGTTTCCTTTATTTCTTTTTCATTTATTTGTGATCTAATCTTTATGATTTCTTTCCATCTGCTAACTTTGGGGGTTTTTTGTTCTTCTTTCTCTAATTGCTGTAGGTGTAAGGTTAGGTTGTTTATTTGAGATGTTTCTTGTTTCTTAAGGTAGGATTGTATTGCTATAAACTTCCCTCTTAGAACTTCTTTTGCTGCATCCCATAGGTTTTGAGTTGTCGTGTTTTCATTGTCTTTTTTTTTCTAGGTATTTTTTGATTTCCTCTTTGATTTCTTCAGTGATCTCTTGGGTATTAAGTAGTGTATTGTTTAGCCTCCATGTGTTTGTATTTCTTACAGATTTTTTCCTGTAATTGTTATCTAGTCTCAGCGTTGTGGTCAGAAAAGATACTTGATATGATTTCAGTTTTCTTAAATTTACCAAGGCTTGATTTGTGAACCAAGTTATGATCTATCCTGGAGAATGTTCCATGAGCACTTGAGAAGAATGTGTATTCTGTTGTTTTTGGATGGAATGTCCTATAAATATCAGTTAAGTCTGTCTTGTTTAATGTATCATTTAAAGCTTGTGTTTCCTTATTCATTTTCATTTTGGATGATCTGTCCATTGGTGAAGGTGGGGTGTTAAAGTCCCCAACTACGACTGTGTTACTGTCAATTTCCCCTTTTATGGCTGTTAGTATTTGCCTTATGTATTGAGGTGCTCCTATGCTGGGTGCATAAATATTTATAATTGTTATATCTTCTTCTTGGATTGATCCCTTGATCATTATGTAGTGTCCTTCATTGTCTCTTGTAATAGTCTTTGTTTTAAAGTCATTTTGTCTGATATGAGAATTGCTACTCCAGCTTTCTTTTGCTTTCCATGTGCGTGGAATATCTTTTTCCATCCCCTCACTTTCAGTCTGTATGTGTCCCTAGGTCTGAAGTGGGTCTCTTGTAGAAAGCATATATACAGGTCTTGTTTTTGTATCCATTCAGCCAGTCTATGTCTTTTGGTTGGAGCATTTAATCCATTTACATTTAAGGTAGTTATTGATATGTATGTTCCTATTACCATTTTCTTAATTGTTTTGGGTTTGTTATTGTAGGTCTTTTCCTTCTCTTGTGTTTCCTGCCTAGAGAAGTTCCTTTCGTATTTGTTGTAAAGCTGGTTTGGTGTGCTGAATTCTCTTAGCTTTTGCTTGTCTGTAAAGCTTTTAATTTCCCCGTCGAATAATATTGGTCGTAGGTTTTTCTGTTTCATCACTTTAAATATGTTCTGCCACTCCCTTCTGGCTTCCAGAGTTTCTGGTGAAAGATTAGCTGTTAACATTATGGGGATTCCCTTGTATTTTATTTGTTGCTTTTCCCTTGCTGCTTTTAATATTTTTTCTTTGTATTTAATTTTTGATAGTTTGATTAATATGTCTTGGCATGTTTCTCCTTGGATTTATCCTGTATGGGACTCTGTGCTTCCTGGACTTGATTGGCTACTCCCTTTCCCATATTAGGGAAGTTTTCAACTATAAACTCTTCAAATATTTTCTTAGTTCCTTTCTTTTTCTCTTCTGCTTTTGGGACCCCTATAATTCGAATGTTGGTGCATTTAATGTTGTCCCAGAGGTCTCTGAGACTGTCCTCAATTTTTTTCATTCTTTTTTCTTTATTCTGCTCTGCAGTAGTTATTTCCACTATTTTATCTTCCAGGTCACTTATCCGTTCTTCTGCCTCAGTTATTCTGCTATTGATCCCTTCTAGAGAATTTTTAATTTCATTTGTTGTGCTGTTCATCACTGTTTGTTTGCTCTTTAGTTCTTCTAGGTCCTTGTTAAATGTTTCTTGTATTTTCTCCATTCTGTTTTCAAGATTTTGGATCATCTTTACTATCATTACTCTGAATTCTTTTCCAGGTAGCTGCCTATTTCCTCTTCATTTGTTTGGTCTGGTGGGGTTTTACCTTGCTCCTTCATCTGCTGTGTGTTTCTCTGTCTTCTCCTTTTGCTTACCTCACTGTGTTTGTAGTCTCCTTTTTGCAGGTTGCAGGTTTGTAGTTCCCATTGTTTTTGGCGTCTGCCCCCAGTGGGTAAGGTTTGTTCAGTGGTTTGTGTTGGCTTTCTGGTGTAGGGGACTGGTGCCTGTGTCATGGTGGATGTGGCTGGATCTTGTCTTTCTGGTGGCAGAACCACGTCCAGTGGTGTGCTTTAGGGTGTCTATGACCTTATTATGATTTTAGACAGCCTCTGTGCTAATTGGTCGGGTTGTGTTCCTGTCTTGCTAGTTGTTTGGCATAGGGTATCCAGCACTGTAGCTTGCTGGTTTTTGAGTGGAGCCGGCCTTTGCGTTGAGACAGAGATCTCTGGGAGAGCTTTTGCCATTTGATATTATGTGAGGCTCGGTGGTCTCTGGTGGACCAATGTCCTGAACTCAGGTCTCCCACCTCAGAGGCTCCTGCCTGACACCTGGCTGGAGCACCAAGACCCTGTCAGTCCCTTGGCTCAGAAGAAAAGGGAGAAAAAGAAAGAGAGAGAGAGAGAGGGAGGGAGGGAGGGAGGGAGGAAGGAAGGAAGAAAGGAAGAAAGAAAGAACTAAAATAAAATTATTAAAATAAAAAATATTATTAAAAAAATAAAATAAAAATGAAAGAAGCGAGCAACTAAACTGAAAAACCAATCAACCAATGATAACAAGCGCTAAAAACTATACTAAAAAATGGGCAGACAGAATCCTAGGACAAATTTTAAAGGCAAAGCTATACAGAAAAAAATCACACAAAGAAGTATTCACGTACACACTCGCAAAAAGAGAAAAAGGAAAAAAAATATATATAAAGGAAGAGAGCAACCTAATCAATAAACAAATCTACCAATGATAATAAGCTCTAAATACTAAATTAAAATAAACATAAAACTAGAAACAAATTAGATGCAGAAAGCAAACCCCAAGTCTACGGTTGCTCCCAAAGTCCACCACCTCAATTTTGGGATGATTTGTTGTCTATTCAGATATTCCAGAAATGCAGGGTACATCAAGTTGATGGTAGAGATTTAGTCCGCTGCTTCTGAGGCTGCTGGGAGAAATTTCCCTTTCTCTTTGTTTGCACAGCCCCTGGGGTTCAGCTTAGGATTGGACACTGCCTTTGCATGTCGGTTGCCTGAGGGTGTCTGTTCCCTGTCCAGACAGGACAGGGATGAAGTAGCAGCTGATTAGGGGCTCTGCCTCATTCAGGCCCTGGGGAGGGAGGGATACGGAATGTGGGGCGAACTTGCGGTGGCAGAGGTCAGCATGACATTGCAGCAGCCTGAGGCGCGCCATGTGTTCTCCCGGGGAAGTTGTCCCTGGATCACGGGACCCTGGCAGTGGCGGGCTGCACAGGCTACCGGGAGGGGAGGTGTGGATAGTGACCTGTGCTCGCACACAGGCTTTTTGGTGGCTCCAGCAGCAACCTTAGTGTCTCATGCCCGTCTCTGGTGTTTGCACTGGTAGCCATGGCTTGTGCCAGTCTCTGGAGCTCATTTAGGCGGTGCTCTGAATCTCCTCTCCTCGCATACCCTGAAACAATGGTCTCTTGCCTCTTAGGCAGGTCCAGAATTTTTCCCGGACTCCCTCCCGGCTAGCTGTGGCACACTAGCCCCCTTCAGGCTGTGTTCACGCATCCAACCCCATTTCTCTCCCTGGGATCTGACCTCCGAAGCCCGAGCCTCAGCTCCCAGCCTCCACCCACCCTGGTGGGTGAGCAGACAAGCCTCTCAGGCTGGTGAGTGCTGGTCGGCACCGATCCTCTGTGCGGGAATCTCTCCACTTTGCCCTCTGCACCCCTATTGCTGTGGTCTCCACTGTGGCTGCGAAGCATCCACCCCGCCACCCCCCGTCTCCACCAGTGAAGGGGCTTCCTATTGTGTGGAAACTTTTCCTCCTTCACAGCTCCCTCTCAGAGGTGCAGGTCCTGTCCCTATTCTTTTGTCTCTGTTTTTCCTTTTTTCTTTTGCCCTACCCAGGTACGTGGGGGAGTTTCTTGCCTTTTGGGAAGTATGAGTTCTTCTGCCAGCATTCAGTTGGTGTTCTGTAGGAGTTGTTCCACATGTGGATGTATTTTTGATGTATTTGTGGCAAGGAAGGTGATCTCCACGTCTTACTCCTCCCCCATCTTGAAGGTCCCCTGAAGACTCTGCCTTTAATTTGTAGCTCTCAATTAGGAGACTTACTGGAACCCAATTGGCTGTCCTTCCTTCTACCAGAGGGATCCAGTCACACCCTAGAACCTGTCTGCATTGTCTGGGCCAGAAGGGGGTGGGGTGAGAACGGGCGTGGTGTCCTATTCCCATATACCCAGGGGCTGGCCTTGGGGGCATTCTAGTGGCACTGTCTTCCCATAATACCCACATTATCACCCTTACTTCTCCCTGGTCCTTGATCTTGTTCTATCTCAGAAAATCTCTCCCCACCTGATGGCATTCCCCAGGACTTTGGGGCCAGCTGTTGGGCCTCTTTTCCTTTTTGCTTATTCTGGGGTGGGGTGGGGTGGATGCTTAATCTGGGGGGGGGTCCTAAGACAAGATATCAGTTGCAATGCCACTGTGAACATTTCTTCCAGAGGTCTTTTATGCCAAAGTTCTCCTGGAAGCTTGTGGTAGTAAGCCAGAGGATTGCACTGTTTTCTGTAACCTTCCCTACATTTACAATAATTGGTAATATCAATACTGGTTTTTAAAGATGAAGAAATGATATAGTAAGAAATCTCATAATGAATAATAACAGTCATAGAAAAATGCAGGTTGAATCATAAGTAGTGACCTCATTAGTGCTTATTAGTTCCTTTTCCTTTAAGCCTAGACGCAAATAAAAATGGAATTCCTGACCATTTTTCTGGACTTCACTTAACCATTGCTATGCATCATCCTACCGCGGAACAAGGTTATGCTGAATCCATCACCCTGGACTTTTTATAAGAGCTTACTTAGTTATAGTCGATTAGTCATGTAATTGCTTATTTAATGGCTGCATTTCCTGCTGGACTTTAGGCTCCTTGAGGGCATGAATTTTATCAGGCTTATTCACCACTTACAACCCCAGTGCTTTAGAGCTTAAGCCCACAGAGCTTAAAAAAATATTGGTTGAATGAATAAATTAATTTATATTTTCTGAGCTATGATATTACAGACCTCACATTATTTAATACTAACAACTACCCATTTTATAGATTGGGAGACAGGCTCTGAGAAATTAAAGAACTTGTGCAAGTATGCATAGATTTTAAAGGGTAGACCCTGAATTCAAACTCATTTAGAAAAAGGATAACCTGTAGTGGTTAAGAGCATAGCTTCTGGAGCCAGCTCCCTGTATATAGGAATTTTACAGGGTGTTATGAAGACTTAACAAATTAATGAAGGCAAAGGATGTAGAACAGAGCTTGGCACAGAGTCAACATTCAGGAAACATTAGGGATTAATATTATTTATGCTTCTCACCCTGTGTCCTTTTTATTCTACCATGCTGCCTCCTCTACTTAATGAACAGACTAGCTCATTAGCTAAACCTCCTCTCTCCCATTGTCTAAGAGACTAATCAAAATTAATATAAATTAATATACCACTTATGAACTGTGATAGAAATAATATCAAAATCTAGAGACAGCTAGAAGATGGAGGAACCTGGGTCCCTGAGTCACTGTGTGGAGGAAAGCTGCCCACCCACTAGGTGGACACCCACCAGCAATTAACTTATATCAGACAAGTCTCCAAATTTGTGGGTTTATTTATTACAGCAACTAGTAATACCCTGACTAATACATCTTTTTTGAACAAACAGCTGGGTGGGTAAACTAAACAACAGTTGCTTTGCAAAATTTATTATTTCTATCTCTGTTTCTCTCTCTCCCTCATTCTCTATTTCTCTATCTTTGTTTCAGTTACTTTCCTGTGGAAATCACACTTGAACATTATTTAGATTTTGGAGGAGGTGGAGAAAGTAAACAAGAAGTCCTATATAAATTTTCACATTAAAAGAAGCCCTATACTAGAGTTTTGGGACTTGCATAGATTTTGTTCCAGTTATTATTATTTACTATTATTCCCTAGTAGTATGGAAATTCTGCCATGAAGAAGGTGGTGGTCAGGGAAGCATTTGAAAATCCTGGATCTCAATTGGTAATGTGATCATAATAGCTCCAAAAACTCACCTCTAAGCTCCATAGGAAGAGAATTGCCTATATATTCAAAAGAAGGAATTTCATATAAAAATTTGCTGCATTCTGTTTCAATTAACCTCACCTATAAGAATCCTGACTGTTTGAAAAAAAGAAAATTATGAGATGATCCCACTTCCAGGCTAAAAGCCCAGATTAAGACCATTGGGGTCTCAGACTTATTACCTCAAAGTGGTGAAATGCAAGAGCTTCATGCTTAGCATGCATTACGTTTATAATTAGAGGAAAAAGCTGCTTTCATAAAAACAAAACAGTGACAGTAACAATACACCCAGCAATATCAGGCTTATTTTTGAAGGTCTTATGTCAGACACTATGAGGACCATCCTGTTCCCTTCTTTTCCACCTGTCTAACTTGTATAGGAATTAACTTGAGGCACTTCCTGTAAAAGGAAACTGAACCACCTCTCCCCACCCAAGCTGACACCTCTTGTGTTCCCACTACGCTCTGTACACACACGTCCCCCAAAAGGTGAGCAAATTATCTGCTTTCTTTTCTTTTTTCATTCTTTTATTTAAAAAAAAATTTAACACCTTTATTGGAGTATAATTGCTTTACAATGGTGTGTTAGTTTCTGCTTTATAACAAAGTGAATCAGATATATATATATATATATATATATATATATATATATATATATATATATATCCCCATATCTCCTCCCTGTTGCGTCTCGCTCCTACTCTCCCTATCCCACCCCTCTAGGTGGTCACAAAGCACCGAGCTGATCTCCCTGTGCTATGCGGCCGCTTCCCACTAGCTAGCTACTTTACATTTGGCAGTGTATATATGTCCATGCCACTCTCTCACTTGGTCCCAGCTTACCCTTCCTCCTCCCCATGTCCTCAGCTTCATTCTCTACATCTGCATCTTTATTCCTATCCTGCCCCTAGGTTCTTCAGAACCCTTTTTTTTTTTTTTTTTTAGATTCCATATATATGTGTTAGCATACGGTATTTATTTTTCTCTTTCTGACTTACTTCACTCTGTATGACAGTCTCTAGGTCCATCCACCTCACTACAAATAACTCAATTTCGTTTCCTTTTATGGCAGAGTAATATTCCACTGTATATATGTGCCACATCTTCTTTATCCATTCGTCTGTCGATGGACATTTAGGTTGCTTCTATGTCCTGGCTATTGTAAATAGAGCTGCAATGAACATTGTGGTGGTACCTGATTCCTTTTGAATTATGGTTTTCTCAGGGTATATGCCCAGTAGTGGGATTGCTGGGTTGTATGGTAGTTCTGTTTTTAGTTTTTTAAGGAACCTCCATTCTGTTCTCCATAGTGGCTGTATCAATTTACATTCCCACCAAGAGTGCAAGAGGGTTTCCTTTTCTCCACACCCTCTTCAGCATTACTGTTTATAGATTTTTTGATGATGGCCATTCTGACTGGTGTGAGGTGATACCTCATTGTAGTTTTGACTTGCATTTCTCTAATGATTAGTGATGTTGAGCATCCTTTCATGTGTTTGTTGGCAACCTGTATATCTTCTTTGGAGAAATGTCTATTTAGGTCTTCTGCCCATTTTTGGATTGGGTTGTATGTTTTTTGGATATTGAGCTATATGAGCTGCTTGTAAATTTTGAAGATTAATCCTTTGTCAGTTGCTTCATTTGCAAATATTTTCTCCCATTCTGAGGGTTGTCCTTTGATCTTGTTTATGGTTTTGTTTGCTGTGCAAAAGCTTTGAAGTTTCATTAGGTGCCATTTGTTTATTTTTGTTTTTATTTCCATTTCTCTAGGAGGTGGGTCAAAAAGGATCTTGCTGTGATTTATGTCATAGAGTGTTCTGCCTATGCTTTCCTCTAAGAGTTTGATAGTGTCTGGACTTACATTTAGGTCTTTAATCCATTTTGAGTTTATTTTTGTGTATGGTGTTAGGGAGTGTTCTAATTTCATTCTCTTACATGTAGCTGTCCAGTTTTCCCAGCACCACTTATTAAAGAGACTGTCTTTTCTCCATTGTATATTCTTGCCTCCCTTATCAAAGATAAGGTGATCATACGTGTGTGGGTTTATTGTTCCATTGATCTGTGTTTCTGTTTTTGTGCCAGTACCATACTGTCTTGATTACTGTAGCTTTGTAGTATTGTCTGAAGTCATGGAGCCTGATACCTCCAGTTCCATTTTTCTTTCTCAAGATTGCTTTGGTTATTCAGGGTCTTTTGTGTTTTTATACAAATTGTGAAATTTTTTGTTCTAGTTCTGTGAAAAATGCCATTGGTAGTTTGATAGGGATTGCACTGAATCTGTAGATAGCTTTGCATAGTATAGTCATTTTCTCAATGTTGATTCTTCCAGTCCAAGAACATGGTATATCTCTCCATCTGTTTGTATCATCTTTAATTTCTTTCATCAATATCTTATAGTTTTCTGCATACAGGTCTTTTGTCTCCTTAGGTAGGTTTATTCCTAGGTATTTTATTCTTTTTGTTGCAATGGTAAATGGGAGTGTTTCCTTAATTTCTTTTTCAGATTTTTCGTCATCAGTGTATAGGAATGCAAGAGATTTCTGTGTATTAATTTTGTATCCTGCTACTTTACCAAATTCATTGATTAGCTCTAGTAGTTTTCTGGTAGCATCTTTAGGATTCTCTATGTATAGTATCATGTCATCTGCAAACAGCAAGACAGCTTTACTTCTTTTCCGATTTGGATTCCTTTTTTTCCTTTTTCTTCTCTGATTGCTGCGGCTAAAACTTCCAAAACTATGTTGAATAATAGTGGTGAGAATGGACAATCTTGTCTTGTTCCTGATCTTAGAGGAAATGGTTTCAGTTTTTCACCATTAAGAATGATGTGGGCTGTGAGTTTGTCATATATGGCCTTTATTATGTTGAGTAAGTTCCGTCTATGCCTACTTTCTGGAGTGTTTTTATCATAAATGGGTGTTGAATTTTGTCGAAAGCTTTTTCTGCATCTATTGAGATGATCATATGGTTTTTATACTTCAGTTGTTAATATGGTGTATCACATTGATGGATTTGCATATATTGAAGAATCCTTGCATTCCTGGGATAATCCCCACTTGATCATGGTGTATGATCCTTTTAATATGCTGTTGGATTCTGTTTGCTAGTATTTTCCTGATGATTTTTGCATCTGTGTTCATCAGTGATATTGGCCTGTAGTTTTCTTTCTTTGTGACATCTTTGTCTGGTTTTCTTTGTTTGTGACATCTTTGTCTAATCACCGCTGTGATTAGAACTGATCATATGAATAGTGGTGTATGGAATTGGGTTATAGCGGGTGGTTTTATGTTGCTAACAGTAGTGATAAAATTAATAACCCCGAGAATTGAGGGTACACAAGCTAAATGTAGACAGAAAATAGTAAGGTCAGCTGAAGCTCCTGGATGTGCTACGTTTCCTGCTAAGGGTAGATACACAGTTCAGCCTGTACCTGCACTGGCTTCGACTATTGATGATGTTAGTAGTAATAGGAAAGAAGGAAGGAGTAGTCAGAAACTTATATTTTTTATGTGGGGGAAAGCTATATCGGGTGCCCCAATTATTAGGGGCACTAGCCAGTTTCCAAACCCACCAATTATAATGGGTATGACTATAAAGAAGATTATTACAAATGCATGGGCTGTTACTACCACATTATAAATTTGGTCGTCTCCGAGCAGTGTGCCGGGTTGGCCCAGTTCAGCGCGAATTAATAAACTTAGGCCAGTGCCCACCATTCCGGCTCAGGTGCCAAATAGTAAGTATAAGGTGCCAGTGTCTTTGTGGTTGGTTGAGAATAATGAGCGATTTATGAACATAGGTAAAATGGCTGAGCAGGTATTAGACTGTACATCTAAAGACAGAGGTTGAGCCCTCTTCTTGCCAAGTCCTGTGATGAATGATCATTTTGAATTGCAAATTCACGGAAGCAGCTTCAACCCTGCCGGGACTTCTGCCTTTTTTTCCTCTCAGCGGGAGAAGTAGATTGAAACCAGTTGATTAGGGTATTTAGCTGTTAACTAAAAGTTTGTGGGAAATGTATCCCTGCAATCTAGTGAGGATTTAACTTAATTAAAGTGTTTGATATGCATTCAATTGATTGCAATCCTTATTGGGCAGGAATTAAGTAAATTGTACTTGCTTAGGGCTTTGAAGGCCCTCGGTCTGGGCTAACCTAAATTCCTATTCTAGGATTGACAGTATTGGTGTGAGACGTAGAAGTATTGTGGATATTACGATTATGGTTGTTAAAAGGGTTATTTGCTTTGTGGAGTTGAATTGTCACTTTATCTTCATGTTGTTTGTAGAGGGGAATAAAGTTAGTGCTGTGGAGTATGTGAGCCGTATGTAGAAGTATAGGTTGAGTAGTGCTGTGATGGCCATGAGTGTGGACAGGATAATGGAGTTATTTTTTGTTATTTCTTGAATGATCATTCATGTAAGCATGAATCCTGATAGTGGCGGGAGTTCTCCCATTGAGAGTAGAGTGAGTATGGTGAGGATTGTGGTGACAGGTATTTTGTTTCATGTGTGGTAGTTATAGTGGGGTGGTGGTTGAGCTTTGAATAAAGAGTATGAATATAGTGAGGGCTCTTACGATGTAGATTAGTAGGTTTAGGATGGTTATGGTTAGGTTATACAGTAAGATGGCTGTTACTCATCCCATGTGGGCGATTGATGAGTAGGCCATGATTTTTCAGAGTTGTGTTTGGTTTAATCCACCTCAACCTCCAATTAGAATAGAAAGTATTGATAGGGCTAATATTAGATTTAGACTGATTGATGGTGAAATTTGATATAGGATTGACAGGGATGCAAGCTTTTGTCATGTTAGTAGGATTAGGCCTGCTGTTAAGGGGATGCCTTGTGTTACGCCGGGCACTCAAAAGTGAAAGGGGGATAGTCCTACTTTAATAACTAGTGCTATTGTTATTATTATGGATGCTGTTGGGTTGAATAGTTTTGTGATGGTTCATTGGCCGGAATGCAACAGGTTAATGATGACTGCTATTATAAGTAATATGGATGCGGTGGCCTGTGTTAGAAAATATTTCGTGGAGGCTTCTATGGCTCATGGATTAAAGTTTTTTTATTATAATAGAGATGATGGCTATTATATTTATTTCAAACCCAATTCAGGCGAGCAGTCAGTGAGAGCTGGTAATTACGATTGTAGTTACTAAAATGACAGTTGTTAGGATAATAAGATAATGGGATTTATTAGTATGGGAAGGATATAAACCAACATTTTCGGGGTATGGGCCCGATAGCTTGTTTAGCTGACCTAACTGTAGTATGTAGTGTAATGTGGTAGCACGGAGAATTTTGAATTCTTAAGGGTAGGTTCAATTCCTATGATTTTAGAAATAAGAGGGTTTGAACCTCTGTTATTTACTCTATCAAAGTAACTCTTTTATCAGACATATTTCTTATGTTTGTGGAGGGATGCTTGCTGTTACGATGGATAGTGACACATGTCATATACATAGGGCTAGTGTTAGAGGTAGGAAGTTTTTTCAGAGTAAGTGTATTAGTTGGTCATATCAAAATCGAGGGTAGGGTGCTCGCATCCATAGGAAGGATGTTGTTAGTAGCAGTGTTTTAATAATGAAGTGAATTGTGTATAGTTCTGGTGTGCAGGGGTTGTGGAATGCTCCTAGGAATAGAATTGTTGTGAATATATTTATTATAATGATGTGGGCATATTCTGCTAAGAAGAATATGGCGAAGGGGCCTGCTGCATACTCTACATTGAAGCTGGATACGAGTTCGGATTCCCCTTATGTCAAATCAGAGGGGGCTCGGTTGGTTTCTGCTAGGGTAGAAATAAATCATATTATGGCCAGTGGTCATGATGGGAAGACTAGTCATAGTTGTTCTTGTGTTGTGGTCAGGGTTGACAGGGTGAAGGATCCATTTATTAAGAGTACTGATAGGAGGATGATTGCTAGTGTTACTTCGTAGGAGATTGTTTGTGCCACTGCTCGTAGGGCTCCAATTAATGCGTAATTTGAGTTGGAGGCCCGGCCAGATCATAGAATGGAGTATACAGCTAGACTTGATATTGCTAGTATGAATAATACTCCTAGGTTTATGTTGATGAGGGGGTATGGTACGGGTAGAGGGATTCATATTGTGAGGGCTAGGGTTGGGGGTAAGATGGGTACGATGATAAATATGGAGGTGGAAGATGTGGCTGGTCGTAGGGGTTCCTTAGTGAATAGTTTGATTGCATCAGCAAAGGGTTGGAGTAGGCCATGGGGGCCTACAGTGTTTGGTGCATTTCGGAGTTGTATGTAGCCTAGGATTTTACATTCTACTAGTGCCAGGAATGCTACAGCTAGGAGCATAGGAATGATCAGCATTAAAATGTCAATTATAAACATTTTGTTGGGGAGAGGGTTTGAACCTCTGAGTATAAAGGTTTAAGTCTTACGCAATTACCGGGTTCTGCCACCCCAACAAAACCCTGGTGTTGGGTGATTAGTTTGTGCTTGCTTATTAAGTTGAGATTAGATCATTAATTGTTTTGAAGGCACTTATTTAAAATGGGCCTTATTTCTCTTGTCCTTTCGTACTGGGAGAAATGCGTAATAGATAGAAACCGACCTGGATTGCTCCAGTCTGAACACAGGTCACCTAGGACTTTAATCGTTGAACAAACGAACCCTTAGTAGCAGTTATGCCATTAGGATGTCCTGATCCAACATCGAGGTCATAAACCCTATTGTTGATGTGGACTCTAGAATAGGATTGCGCTGTTATCCCTAGGGTACCTTGTTCCGTTGATCAATTTTTTGGATCAATAAGTGATGTTATACTTTGGCTAGTAGGTCTAGGCTTTAATCACTTGGAGGGCTTTTTGTGCTCGGAAGTCACCGAAATTGTCAACCCCTGTGAAATTTTGTTATTCCTTGGTGGTTTAAGATTATGGTTTTGGGGTTGATTAATTGAAGCTCCGTAGGGTCTTCTCGTCTTATTTTGTTATCCCCGCCTCTTCACGGGGAGGTCAATTTCACTGATTAAAAGTAAGAGACAGTAAAACTGTCTCTTGTGTGGCCATTCATACAAGTCCTTATTTACAGAACAAATGATTATGCTACCTTTGCACGGTCAGGATACCACGGCCATTTAAAGATTGTCACTGGGCAGGTGGTGCCTCTAATACTGGTGATGCTAGAGGTGATGTTTTGGTAAACAGGTGGGGTTTGTGTTTGCCGAATTCCTTTTACTTTTTTTAATCTTTCCTTAAGTGCATGCCTATATCGGGTTAACAGTGTTTTTAATAAACAGTTTAGTGTTGGATTATATTTATTTACTGTTAATTATCAGTATATTATTTGTTGCTGATGTAAGCTTGTGCAAGGAGAAATATTTCTTGTTACTCATGTTAACAGTATTGCTTCTATAGTCTTATAGATTAGTCCAGTATAAGGCTAGGAGTTGATTTACTTAGTATTGGAATTGAAATGTGTTTTGTCGTTGAGCTTGAACGCTTTCTTAATTGGTGGCTGCTTTTAGGCCAACTATGGTATTGTTTGCTTTTACTCTCTAGTCAAGGTTGTATCCATTTCTAAAAAGCTGTACCTTTTTAGACTAACGTCTAAATATACGTTGAAGCTTATTGTGGTTTTTAGTATTATTTAACGTTGAACTGAAATTCTTTTCCTGGACAACCAGCTATCATCAGGCTCGTTAGGCTTGTCACCTCTACTTGTAAATCTTCTCGCTATTTTGCCACATAGATGAGTTTGTTCTAGTAACTGTTCATAAGTAGCTCGTCCGGTTTCAGGTATTTTAGCTTAAGTTCTCTTTGTTAAATTGTTACTAGTTAAGACATTATGCAAAAGGTACAAGGGATAAGCTTTGCTTTTTATTACTTTTAATATTTCTTTCATCATTCCCTTATGGTACTTTCTCTATAGCACCATCAGTGTTTCAATTTCTATCTCCTGTACTTTAGATGTCTGGTGAATGTTTTATTTGACTAGTTTGTGTTAGTATGGTGGGAAAGGTGTGGGCTAAGTTTAGTTCAAGACATACATAGATCATGAAATCTTCTAGGTGTAAGCTAGGTGCTTTATTTAAGCTATGCCTTGTTTTATCCAAACACACTTTCCAGTATGCTTACCTTGTTACGACTTATCTCCTCTCATATAATTGTTTAGCATGTGTTGATGGATTGTAGCTTTGTCATGGAACCTGAGGAAGGTGATGGGCAGTGTGTGCATGCTTCATGGCCTTATTCAATTAAGCGCTCTACTCTTAATTTACTACTAAATCCTCCTTTAGATTTTAGGTTTCATAAAAACTTTAGTGTGGATAAAGGGTGTTCTTGGTGTAGAAAATGTAGCCCATTTCTTCCCACCCCATAGGTTACACCTTGACCTAAAGTTTTTATGTGTCATAATTATGCTTACTTTTGCTTCTTTTTAGGGTTTGCTGAAGATGGCGGTATATAGACTGGAGTAGCAAGGGTTGGTGAGGTTTATTAGGGTTTATCGATTATAGAACAGACTCCTCTAGAGGGGTGTGAAGCACTGCCAGGTCCTTTGAGTTTTAAGCTGTTGCTAGTAGTACTCTGGTGAATACTCTAGTTATTATGATTATTTGGGTTTAGGGCTAAGCACAGTGGGGTATCTAATCCCAGTTTGGGTCTTAGCTATAGTGTGATCAGAATATATTAAAGTCACTTTCGTCGTTTATTTTTGTTTTAATTATGGCTTTTTACAGCTTAATTAAGGTTTAACTTTATCTTGTATGGTTCTTTAACACGCTTTACCCTGTAGTTCTGTTAATTAGGGTCAATCGTATGACCCCGGTGGCTGGCACGAAATTTGCCAATCCTAGTTAATATGGCTTAGTCAAACTTCCGTTTATGGCTTAATTTTTATCACTGCTGTCTCCCGTGGGGGTGTGGTCAAGCAAGGTGTTGTGAGCTGCTGGTGTGGCGTGCTTGATACCTGCTCCTTTTAATCTTAGTGATTTAGAGGGCATTCTCACTGGGGTGCGGATACTTGCATGTGTAATTCTATTAAAAACTATAGAAAGGCTGGGACTAAACCTTTATGTTCATGGGGCTGGTGAGCCCATCTAGACATTTTCAGTGTCTTGCTTTATGAGATGTTTAAGCTACATTAACTTGCTGCATGTAGGTGAGGTTTGTGTGGTTGTATGATGTGGTTTATGTCAGATTTAGTATTAGATTTTTGATAGGATGGTTGGCGAATCTAGGGGGAAGTCTGTCTGTATGGGTGGTGAATGTCTAAATAGCTCATTGGTATGACAGGAGGGGGGGTGAGGTTGATTCATTATGATATATAACTATTTTAAGCCGGGGGGGCGGAATAGTGAAGTGCTATGTCCTGTAATCCTTAACTGACTGGACAACGTAGGTTGCTGTAGCCAAATAACAAATACATACAAGTCCAGCTACAATTTGCTTGACTGTGTTAAGACCTTTTAAGGTCATTAGCTGAGTCCAAGCAATTTCCCCCCCCAAAAGTAAAAGATACCAAATGCATGAAACCGCAGTTATGTGTGAGCATGGGGTGATTAGTGACTAACCCATCGAGATGTCTTATTTAAGGGGAAGGAGTGGGCGATTTTAGATGAGATGGCCCTGAAGTAAGAACCAGATTGATAAAGTTCACTAATAGAAATCCCCACAAGCTATGGGCCCGGAGTGAGAAGAGGGACACCTGCTGAGCCGGTTGATGGTTTCACGTGGCCTGGTGATCAAGCTCGTGGTCTAATGGACAGGGTTACCAAACATGTTGGTTTAAACTGATTTAACTCAATGTACTATGTATGATCAATAATATATATGTACTATGTAATATTAATGATAGAATGTACATGTTCATTAGGCATGGGGTAAATAACGTAATACATGATTATACATACGATGTACATGTATACACACGTGGGGAAAAGACAGTTATGTGGTGGTAACAAATATGTACGGTACACATAGCATGTATGTAGTAGAATGAATTATTTTTAGTACTGACATAGTACTGTAGTTTTATGGATGTCTTATAATATACTTTTTTCAGGGAATAGTTTATATAGAATTTCAGCTTTGGGTGCTGGCGGTGAAGTTTAGTGCTTCTTCCTTGAGTCTTGGGGAGATACGTTGTTCTCCTTTTCCGGTTTACAAGACCAGGGTATTGTGTTATACTACAAAGGCTCTTCATTTTAGGAACTTGTTTTCAATGAGACTAGTTACTGGTATTAACGCTAGGATTAAAAGAAAGTATAAAATGGATGCAAGTTGTCCAGTAATTATGTATGGGTGTTCCACGGGCTGTCCTCCGATCCATGTTAGTGTTAGTAAATCTGACACGAGTACTCAAAATAAGAATTGGCTGAAGGGCCGAAATATCATGCTTCGTTGTTTGGATGTGTGGAGTATTGGAATAAATGCCAGGGCTAGGATTGAGAGCAGCAGGGCCAGGACTCCTCCTAGCTTGTTGGGGATTGATCATAGAATTGCATACGTGAATAGAAAATATCATTTTGGCTTGATATGTGGTGGTGTGCTGAGTGGGTTTGCCAGGGTGTAGTTGTCGGGGTCTCCTAGCAGGTCAGGTGAGAATAGGACTAACATTAGGGAAGCTCAGATTAATAGTAAGGCGCCCAGGATATCCTTCATTGTATAGTAAGGGTGGAATGGGATTTTGTCTATATCGGCTGGGATTCCTGTGGGGTTGTTGGATCCTGTTTCGTGAAGGAATAATAGGTGGACGGCTGTGATGATGAAAGGGAGAATGAAGTGGAAGGTGAAGAATTGTGTTAGTGTTGTCTACAGAAAAGTCACCTTAGATTCATTCAACGAGGGATTGCTGAGAGGAGGTTTGTGATGACAGTTGCATCTCAGAATGATATTTGTCCTCGAGGTAGGACATAGCCTATGAATGTGGTGGCTGTGACTATAAGTAGTGGGATAATTCCAACATTTCATGTTTCCTGAAAGGTGTAGGAGCCATAGTATAGACCACGTCCTACGTGGGCAAAAGGGCAGATAAAGAATATGGAAGCTCCATTTGCGTGTATATATCGAATGATTCGGCCATAGTTGATGCCTCAGCAAATGCGTTACTGATGAGAAGTCAGTTGTTGTGTGTAGTGTATTGCTAGAAATAAGCCTGTTAGGATTTGTAGGATTAGGCAGATGCCTGGTAAGGAAACGAAATTTCATCATGATGAGATATTTGATGGGGTAGGGAGGTCAGTGAATGTGTTGTTGAGGATTTTTATCAGTGGGTGGGTTTTTCGGGTGTTGGTCATTGGTGTTCTTACAGTTGAATGACAACGATGATTTTTCATGTCATTGGTCATGGTTGGAGTCTATGTGAGAATAATGATGACATATATTGTATTCATTTTAAGTATTATTTTTGTGATTAGTTTTGCGGGGGTTTCTTCAGAACCTTCGCCTATTTATGGGGGTTCAGGGTTGATTGTGGGTGGTGGTGTTGGGTGTGGGATTGTGTTAAATTTTGGTGGTTCATTTTTGGGTCTGATAGTATTTTTTATCTGTTTTGGGGGGATATTGGTTGTGTTTGGTTATACAATGGCTATAGCCACTGAACAATATCCTGAGGTTTGGGTTTCTAATATGGTTGTACTGGGGGCATTTCTTTTAGGGTTGATAGTAGAGTTTTTAATGGTGTATTATATTTTGAAGGATGAGGATGTAGAAATTGTGTTTAAGTTTAATGGGTTGGGGGACTGGGTTATTTACAATACTGGTGACTCTGGGTTTTTTAGTGAGGAGGCTATGGGGATTGTGCGTTATACAGCTGTGGTACTTGGTTGGTGATTGTTACTGGTTGGTCGTTATTTATTGGTGTTGTGGTTATTATGGAGATTACTCGGGGTAATTAAATTAGGAGTATATTGAGGGTGACGGTAATGAGAAATGATAGAAAGTATAGTTTAATAAGGCCTTTTTGGTTTGAGATTAGTGTGGAGGATTTTAGTTGAATGAAGGCTGTTGTCTTTGGTAGGACAGTTTCTAGTCAGATCAAGTCTAGTAAGGAGGTTGCTAAGTTTTGGCTTATTAATAGGTTTAGATGGGGAGGTAGGCGGTGTATGATGGTGGGGAAATATCCTAGGAGAGTGGAGAATTTAGAGGAGTTTGAGGGGTGAGTATATTTTAAGTTTTGTGTGTTAAGATAGATTTTCAATGCTAGTACGAAGCCCATAGCTGTTAGAATAAGGACAGTTAGTTTTTTGGGTTTTTTTTTTGCGGTACGCGGGCCTCTCACTGCCGCGGCCTCTCCCGTTGAGGAGCACAGGCTCCGGACGCGTAAGCCAAGCGCCCACGGCCCACGGGCCCAGCCTCTCCGCGGCATGAGGGATCCTCCCGGACCGGGTCACGAACCCGCCTCTCCTGAATCGGCGGGCGGACCCCCAACCGCTGCACCACCAGGGAAGCCCAAGGGCAGTTAGGTTTAAGTGCAAAGGCATAGTTATTAGGGGGATGGTTGTTGGAGGGATGTTTGTTGGAGATGACGAAGCCAGCAAAAATACCTGCGATTAACAGGCGTTTGATGGAGTTAACTAAGAGGGGGTTGTTTTCATTGATAAGAGCTGAAGGAGAGAAGCGGGGCTGTCCCAGTGGTGTGAAGAAGGTATTGCGAGTGCTATAGATGGCTGTGAGGGAGGTAGCGGTTAGTTATTAATAGGGCTCAGGCGTCGGTATAAGACGTGGTGGCGGTTTCGATAATTAGGTCTTTAGAGTAAAAACCGGTGAGAAAAGGTATTCCCGTTAGCGCTAGACATCCAGTGATAACGGCTGTTGCAGTGATGGGTAAGGTCTTGAATAAGCCTCCTATTTTTCGAATGTCCTGCTCATTGTTTAGGTTGTGAATAATGGATCCAGAGCACATTAATAGTATGGCTTTAAAGAAAGCATGTGTGCAAATATGTAAAACTGCTAGATGAGGTTGGTTAATACCGATTGTTACTACCATTAGACCTAATTGGCTTGAGGTAGAGAAGGCAATAATTTTTTTAATGTCATTTTGGGTGAGAGCACATATGGCTGTGAATAGGGTGGTAAGGGCTCCTAGGCAAAGCGTTATTGTTTGAATGAGTTTTTTGTTTTCTGTTAAAGGGTAAAATTGGCTAAGTAGGAAAATTCCTGCTACAACTATCGTACTTGAGTGGAGTAGGGCCAAGACTGGGGTAGGACCTTCCATTGCTGAGGGGAGTCAGGGGTGAAGTCCAAATTGGGCTGATTTTCCGGCTGTGGCTAGTAGGAGTCCTGTGAGGGGGAAGTTTAAAGGGCTTAGGTCGAGTATGAAAATTTGTTGTAGGTCTCATGCATTTATGTTGGATAAAAATCATGCCATTGATATAATGAATCCGATATCTCCTATGCGGTTATATAAGATTGCTTGAAGAGCAGCTGTGTTTGCGTCTGTTCGTCCATGTCATCGTCCGATGAGCAGGAAGGATATGATTCCTACCCCTTCTCATCCAATAAAAAGTTGGACGAGGTTGTTGGCTCTAACAAGGATTAGTATGGTGATGAAGAAGAGTAGATACTTGAAGAACTGGTTGATGTAAGGATCTGAATATATATATCATATTGAGAATTCTGTGATAGATCATGTGATAAACAATGCCACTGGTATGAATATAATTGAGAAATAACCTATTTTGAAGCTAAGTGTCAACTTAAGTGTTTGGACAGTAATTCAGTGTCAGTTTGAAATGAGTATTTCTTGGCCTGTGTGAAGGAATATTATTGTTGGGATTAGACTGGTAATGAAAGCACATAAGATGGTATTTTTTACATATGATGGATATTTATCATTTTTGTAGAAGTTTGTACTAGTTATCATGATTGGAATAATTAGTACTAGTAGTGTGATTAGGCAAAAGAAGGGAATAGGTTAATTACTTTTATTTGGAGTTGCACCAGTTTTTTGGTTCTTAAGACCAGTGGATAACTACCGTCCTTTAAAAGTTTGAAAAAGCCATACTATTAGGTATGGGGGCATGAATTAGCAGTTCCTGCAATATTTCTTGGTAAATAAGAAGTCTTAGTCTTCTGTTGCTAGATCCACAATCTAGTGTTTTTTTTTAAACTATATTTACTGTATAGGGGGCCCAAGATGATTTTAGGGTTTAGGGACAGGAGTAGAAGTGGTAGGATATGGAGGGCTATAAGAGCGTGTTCTCTTGTGAAGGAAGGTATAATGTTATCAATATGGTGTGTACATTTGCCACATTGTGTTGTGATTAGTATATACATGGAGCATAGGGCTGTAATTACAATATTGGTTCCTATTAGGATAATAATGAGATTTGACCATGAGAAAGTTGATATAACTATGAACTGTTCTTCAATTAGATTAATAGTTGGGGGGTAGGCCAGGTTTGTTAGGCTTGCTAATAGTCATCAAATGGTTATTAGTGGGAGGAGAATTTGCAGGCCTCGGGCTAAGACTATAGTTCGGCTATGGGTTCGCTCGTAATTTGAGGTTGCTAGGCAAAATAATATAGACGACGTGAGGCCGTGAGCAATTATTAGGGCGGTAGCCCCTTTGTAACTTCAAGGGGTTTGAATGAGGATAGCTGCAATAACGAGTGCTATATGGCTGACTGAGGAGTAGGCAGTGAGGGATTTTAGGTCTGTTTGACGTAGACAAATAGAGCTAGTTATGATTATTCCCTAAGGAAAGCATAAGGAAAGGGTATGCTATGTATTCTGTTAGGGGATTGAGTATTGACGTGATTCGTAGCATGCCATAGCCCCTGAGTTTTAGTAGTACGGCTGCAAGGACTGTGGAGCCTGCGATGGGGGCTTCTACATGTGCTTTGGGTAGTCAAAGGTGGAGGCCGTAGAGGGGCATTTTTTTTTTTTTTGGGGCATTTTTACTATAAAGGTTATTATGCAGGCCAATCATATAAAGATGTTGGATCAGGAGTTGGATAGTGGTTGGGTCCAATATCGAAGTACTAGGAAATTTAGGGAGCCTATGATGTTTTGTACGTATGTTAATGCCACTCGCAATGGGAGTGACCCAATTAATGTGTAGAATAGAAAGTAAACCCCTGCCTTCAGTCGTTCTGTTTGGTTATCCCAGCGGATAATGGTAATAAGGGTAGGGACTAGCGTGGCTTCAAATATAATGTAAAATAGGATTAGCTCTGTGGCGGTGGATTCTGATTAGAAGTGTCTGTAACATGATTAGTTTTGTGATGTACAGTTTTTTTCAGATGAGTGATTCTTTGAGTAAGTGGGAGTGGCTGGCTATTAATATTAGTGGGAGGAGTCATATCGTTAGGATTAGTAATGGTGCAGAGAGGGAGCCAGAGAAGAATATTAATGAGTAGTTGAGGCTATTGTCGTTGAACTGGTTAAGAAGAAGTAGGCTTGTAAGGCTAATTAATAGGCTGTGGGTTGTGGAGGTAATTCACATTATGTTGCTTTTTGATAGCCAATTTAGAGGTATGAATATGATTGTGGGGATAATAAACTTTAGCATTGGAGAAGGTTGAGGTTTTGTACGTAATCGGTCCCACATGTGTTTGATACTATTACTAATTGGGCTCCTCCGAGGGCTGCTTTGCAGGTCGCCAGTACCAGTAGGATGATTGGTATTATGCTGGCTAAGGTGAAATGTGAGTTTAAGATTGTCAGGGCTGCTAGGATAAATGGTGATAGTATCATGCCCTCCAGGCAAAGTAGTGAGGATATTAGGTGGGACCGGTATATTAGTAACCCTACAAGGGATATAGTGAAAGCTACAATAATGTTTAGATGTACTAGGGACACTTGGTAGTTATGAGTTTAGCCGTAATCTAAGGAGTCAAAATCACTGTTTTATTTTAAACTAAATATTGTATTCAGCTCATTCCAACCCCTTTTGAGTTCATTCGTAGGCCAGGCTAATTGCTATTAATGAAATTAAAAATAGGGCTATGATAAGTATTGTTTTTAGGTTGCTTGGGTTGCTCAGGGGAGGGGTGGTAGGAGGGCAATTTCTAGGTCAAAAAGAAGGAAAGTGATTGCTACTAGGAAAAATTTTATGGAAAGGGTAAGCAGGCGGATCCTATAGGGTCAAATCCGCATTCGTAGGGACTTGTCTTTTCTGCGTAGGGTTTAGTTGAGGAAGTCAGAAGGCGATAAGTAGGAGTAATGAGGCTAGTATTGTGTCTGTTAATAAGGTCAGTATTAGGTTTATTGTTCTTTTTCGGGGTGTACCGAAACTAGCAGATTGGAAGTCAGTTGTACTAATTAATACTAAAAGGACTCTGAGCCTCATCAATAGATAGATACGTAAAGAAATAGTCATACAACATCTACAGAATGTCAGTATCAAGCAGCACCTTCGAAGCCGAAGTGGTGGGTGGATGTGAAGTGGAAGTTTAGTTGGCATAGGAAACAAACAATAAGAAAAGTAGATCCAATAATTACCTGCAGTCCGTGGAATTCTGTGGCTTCGAAGAAAGTTGATCTATAGACTCCATCTGAGATTGTAAAGGGGGCTTCGTAATACTCTTGACATTCCTAGGAGTGTAAAATAAACACCGAGGGCGATTGTAATAAAAAGGGCTTGGAGTATGTGCTTGCGATTTCCTTCTATAAGGCTATGATGGACTCAGGCAATGGATACGCCAGAGGCTAATAGCACAGAAGTGTTAAGGAGTGGTACTTCTAGGGGGTTTAAGGGGTGACTGCCTGTTGGTGGCCAGCATCCACCTAGTTCAGGCGTGGGGGGGCGAGGCTTGAGTGGTAGAAGGCTCAAAAAAAGCTGGTTAAAAGTAGGACTTCTGAGACGATAAATAAGATTATTCCATATCAAAGTCCCTTTTGGACGGTTGGTGTGCGGTGGCCTTGGAAAGTGCTTTCTCGAATGACGTCTTGTCATCATTGATATACCGTTAGAATATTAGTTAGTAGGTCCAGTATTAGAAGAACTATTGAGTTGAAGTGGAATCACATGATTAGACCTCATGTTATGAGAAGTGCTGAAAGAGCTCCGTGAGGGGTCAGGGACTGGGGCTTACTATGTGATACGTGTGGGTTTGGTGGGTCATTATGTGTTGTCGTGCAGGTATAAGCTTACTAAGAGGGTAAATACATAGGCTTGAATTATAGCGACAGCAAATTCAAGGATGGTGAGTAGGGTGAGAATAGTAAATGTGATGAGAGCTGTGAATGTGCTGGTGCTTACTAGCACGAGGGTTGTCTCCCCGATTGGGTGTATTAGTAAGTGGCCTGCCGTAATATTGGCTGTTAGTCGTACTGCCAGTGCTACTGGCTGGATGAATAGGCTAATAATTTTGATAATTACTAGCGTAGGGATGAGGAAAGTGGGTGTGCCTTGTGGTAAGAAGTGGGCTAGGGATGCTTTTGTTTTACTACAGAGGCCCGTAATGATGGCACCGGCTCATAGAGGGATGGCTATTCCTACATTTACTGGGAGCTGTGTGGTGGGTATAAATGAGTGGGGTAATAGTCCGAGGAGATTGGTTGAGCCGATAACTAGAATGAGTGATATTAGTATTAGCGATCAGTTTTGTCCTTTATGATTATGAATACCTATTATTTGCTTTGATGTGAGTTGAATTAATCACTGTTGAAGGGAGATTCTGTGATTATTAATTAGTCATTTTGATGTTGGGGATAGAATACTTGGGAATATAACGATCAGGATGACTACAGGGATGCCTGTTACTGGGGTTACGAAAGGGGCAAATAGATTTTCGTTCATACTGTTTCTCAAGGGGCATGTTGTTTTTGTATTTTAGTGAGTGTTGATTTTGGGTTGGGGTAGTAGATGTGCTTTGAGATTTTTAGTTGAAATATAATAAATAATGTTAGAAATATAGATGAAATAGTAACAAATCATGTTGATATATCTAGTTGTGGCATGTCATCAAGGAGAACTTTGGCTCTCAATTTTTAACTTAAAAGGTTAACGCTAATCTAGCATCTTAATGAGTTTATAGTATAGACGCTGATCATTTCTTGAAGTACTTTAGGGGCACTAGTTCAAGAACAATTGGCATGAAGCTGTGGTTTGACCCACAGATCTCTGAACACTGTCCGTAGAACAAGCTTGGTCATGTTGATATTAGAGTTGTTTGGCGTAGGTGCCCTGGGATTGCGTCTGTCTTTAGGCCCAAGGAGGGTACAGCTCATGAGTGTAGTACGTCTTCGGAGGAAATTAGTACTCGGATTGTTATCTCTATAGGTAAAATTACTCGGTATCTACTCCTAGTAGTCGTAGTTCTCCTGGTTTTAGGTCTGGTGTTGGGATTATATAAGAATCAAAGTTTAGGTCTTTGTAGTCAGTGTATTCATAGCTTCAGTATCATTCATGGCCTATAGTTTTTACAGTAAGAGATGGGCTGTTGATTTCATCTATCATATAAAGAATTCGTAATGATGGCAGGGCGATTAAGATTAAGATAATGGCCGGCAGGATAGTCCAAATAGTCTCCACCTCTTGGGCATCTATTGTGCTAGTATGTGTTAACTTAGTTGTAAGTATTAGTGTAATGATATAGAGGACTAAGGAGCTAATTAGGAAAACAATTATTAGTGTTTGGTCGTGAAAATGTAGCAGTTCTTCTATGATGGGTGATGTTGCATCTTGAAAACCTAGTTGGAAGGGGTATGCCATAGAGATATACAGTATTTTCACTTGTGACTTAACTTCGACAAAGTTATATAAAATTTTACTAATACCTAGTTCATGAAGAAAGACATAGTGGCTATGATGTTGGCTTGAAACCGATAAGAGAGGGTTTGATTCCTTCTTTTCTTGACTATTTTAGATTTATGTAGGTTGGTTCTTCGAATGTATGATATGGTGGAGGACATCCATTTAGTCGTTCTAAATTTGTGATGGTAAGCTCTACTGCTAATACTTCTCGTTTGGATGTGAATGCTTCTCAGATAATGAAGACTCAGTATGACCGCTGTTAATGAGATGAATGAGCCTATTGATGAGATGGTATTCCATGTTGTACAGGCGTCTGGATAGTCAGAGTATCATCGAGGCATGCCGGATTAGCCTAGGAAATGTTGTGGGAAGAAGGTTATGTTGACACCCACGAATATGATCACAAAGTGAATTTTTGCTCATGTCAAGTTGAGTGTATACCCTGAGAATAGTGGAAATCAGTGTACAAATCCTCCTATAATAGCAAAAACAGCTCCCATTGAGAGCACATAGTGAAAGTGTGCGACTACATAGTAGGTATCATGAAGTACAGTGTCTAATGATGAATAGCTAGGACAATACCTGTTAGTCCACCGACTCTGAAAAGGAAAATGAAACCCAAGGCTCACATCAGGGCCGGTGATCATTTAATATTGCCTCCGTGGAATGTTGCCAATCAGCTAAATACTTTTCCCCCTGTAGGGATGGCAATAATTATAGTAGCTGATGTAAAGTATGCTCGCGTATCAATACCCATACCTACTGTGAATATGTGATGGGCCTATACAATAAAACCTAAGAACCCAATTGATATTATAGCTCATACCATACCCATATATCTGAAAGGCTCTTTTTTTCCTGAGTAGTAAGGTGCAATGTGTGAGATCATCCCAAACCCAGGTAGGGTGATGGTGACCTCGTAGAATGAGTGTGAGTGTTCCTTCTCTGCTATATTTTGGAAGAGTTTGAGAAGGATAGGTGTTAGCTCTTCTCTAACTGTTTCATAGAATTCACCTGTGAAGCCATCTGGTCCTGGGCTTTTGTTTGCTGGAAGATTTTTAATCACAGTTTCAATTTCAGTGCTTGTGATTGGTCTGCTCATATTTTCTATTTCTTCCTGGTTCAGTCTCGGAAGGTTGTGCATTTCTAAGAATTTGTCCATTTCTTCCAGGTTGTCCATTTTATTGGCATATAGTTGCTTGTAGTAGTCTCTCCTGATCCTTTGTATTTCTGCAGTGTCAGTTGTTACTTCTCCTTTTTCATTTCTAATTGTATTGATTTGGGTCTTCTCCCTTTTTTTCTTGATGAGTCTGGCTTATCAATTTTGTTTATCCTCTCAAAGAACCAGCTTCTAGTTTTATTGATCTTTGCTATTGTCTGCTTTCCTTTCTAAACGATTCACTTAAAAAAAATTGTTTATTTATTTTTGGCTGCATTGGGCCTTGCTGCACGCAGGCTTTCTCTAGTTGCAGCAAACGGGGGCTACTCCTCATTGAGGTGCGTGGGCTTCTTACTGTGACGGCTTCTCGTGTTGTGGAGCATGGGCTCTAGGTGCGCGGGCTTCAGTTGTTGTGGGCACGGGCTCAGTAGTTGTGGCTCACGGGCTCTAGAGTGCAGGCTCAGTAGTTGTGGTGCATGGGCTTAGTAGCTCTGCGGCATGTGGGATCTTCCTGGACCAGGGCTTGAACCCGTGTCCCCTCCATTGGCAGGTGGATTCTTAGCCACTGCACCACCAGGGAAGTCCCTGAATGATTCGCTTTTTTTTCTTTTTTCCAAACTTTTTTTTTGTTGTTGTTGGTATGCGGGCCTCTCACTGCTGTGGCCTCTCCCGCTACAGAGCACAGGCTCCAGACGTGCAGACTCAGCAGCCATGGCTCACGGGCCGAGCCGCTCTGCGGCACGTGGGATCCTCCCGGACCGGGGCACGAACCCACATCCCCTGTATCGGCAGGCAGACTCTCAACCACTGCGCCACCAGGGAAGCCCCCAATGATTCGCTTTTTAATGCAGGGACTTATTCATCCTCAAATGATACCTGGTAGGAATTCAGTGAATATCTGTCAGATGATTAAATAAATGAGCAACAATTTAATTCTGCAGCCACCTTTGCTGGGTAAGACACTTTGGATCTGAAGATTCTATTGAACAAGGGACACCCTCCAGCTCCTCCAGAAATAGTGGACATGGAACCTTCCCTTGAGGGAGAGAAAGCATGTTTCTGGGAGCTTTGCAAATGTTTCATGGGAATCCCACTTTTGGTTCTCTTAAGGACTCTTTTTTGGTTCATCACTCCATATGCCTCATGGACCAAATTACTACATGTTTCTGGTGGTTCAACATGTTCTTGGCCACAGAGGCTGATATCCTGCTACAAACTGAGCCTGGTAGGAACTTAAAAGGAGATGCTTCTCATCTGTCCTCTGGCATGCCTTCAGTGAGACTCAGGCATCTGAAGACATCAGACCCAGACACCAAAATGAAATTAACAAGAAGGGGCTCCCATGAGGGGGACTGGGCGCCTCAGATTCAAATGAGCAGTCGCTTGAATCCAGTGAAGGCGCTAATGAGCTGTTCTACGCAGCTCTGTCAAACTCACCCTGCACCTATAATTTTCTCTCTGGATATCATTAAAATCAAATGATTCCCTTATTTGGGGTATCCATTTACAGTGTAATTATTTTGGTCTTTTGTAGTGACTTTCGTGGTTAAATTAGGCAATTCTCCTGCCTGTGTAGATAATGTAATGACTTTTTAATCATTTGTTTTCTACCAGCCAAATTGTTTCCATGATCCCATTAGAATTCTTCTGTAGTGATTCCAATGGATTTATTGAACTACTGGTGACAGCCTCACTGATGAACTGCAGGCTGCCTGCCTTTAAATTCAGCCAATGAATATCAAATACCTTCCATTTTCCCAGGAACCCAGAAAAAAATCTAATAATTTTGATCGATGGATATGTTTCCTGACATTCAACATAGAAATTACAAAGAATACCATATGCTTATGGTAGGTTTTAAAAATATAAATTTATTTTTTTATGATTATGAAAGTAATACATTATTATTCTTAAAAAATCCAGAAATAGGGCTTCCCTGGTGGCGCAGTGGTTGAGAATCTGCCTGCTAATGTAGGGGACATGGGTTCGAGCCCTGGTCTGGGAAGATCCTACATGCCACGGAGCAACTGGGCCCGTGAGCTACAATTACTGAGCCTGCGTGTCTGGAGCCTATGCTCCGCAACAAGAGAGGCCTCGATAGTGAGAGGCCCGTGCACCGTGATGAAGAGTGGCCCCTGCTTGCCACAACTAGAGAAAGCCCTCGCACAGAAACAAAGACCCAACACAGCCATAAATAAATAAATTTAAATCATATGGGCTTCTAGGAAGACCTCTGCTTAAAAAAAAAAAAAATCCAGAAATACCCCAAATACAACAAATACTATAAAAACGCCTGTAATTTCACCATTTACTTAAAACCATTTTGTATTAGATGGTATCTCCCTATAGTTTTTTTTAAAAAATCTATTTCTCTTTCCATTATCTATCAATTATCTACATACCTATCTATCTATTCAAAATTGGAGCCATAATTTTTCAACCATATTTTTTTCATTTAATATGCATGATAAGAATTTTTCCATGTCCCTGAATATTCATTGCAGTTATAATCTTTAATGGTTGTGTAATATATTAGTATATACATTTGTTCTCCAAATATTTTCTGAGCTCCTACTCTGAACAAGCAAAGACTTACTGTAATTTATTTAGTCATTGATCTATTGTTTGAACATTGTTTGAACTTTTAAAAATATAAGTCACATCATAGCTCTCTGCTCCAAACATTGCAAGAGCTCCCCATTTTGCTAAGAGTAAAAGCTTACATCCTTATGATGGCCTTTGAGGCCCTTCAAGGTTGCCCCCAACTCTTACCTCTCTGGCTTCATCTCCTATTCTTCTCCTTGCCCAGGCCACACCAGCCCCACTGGACTCCCTACTGTTTTTCTAATTGTCAGACAAGCTGTGCCCCTGGGCCTTTGCACTAGCCGTTCCCTCTGCCTGGAATGCCCAAAGACCCACTACCCAGATTTCTCACCTCCTCAGAATCTTGTGCTCAGGCGTCATCTTCTTAATGAAGCAAACTGTTCCTTTTTGTCTTGCCTCCAGCCACTCCTGATTGCTCTTATCTTGCTCTGCTTTGTCTTTTTTTTTTTCACAGCGTCTATTATTTTCTCATGTACTATTATACTTTATTTACTAAGTTTACCATTTATTATCTACTCCTCCCACTGTAATGTAAATTCCATGAGGGTAGAGATTTTTGTCAATTTTGTTCACCAATGTATTGCAGGTGCCCCAAACACTACTTGGCACGTAGTAGGTGCTCAATAAATATTTGTTGCATGAATGTATAACTGTTTTTGCATGTTTGGCTACTTGTGTACAATGCTATATAGAGTCTAAATCTTTGAATCAATCTCTTGTGATTTTTCTGAGATTTCATGGAATTACTGAATCCAAGGAACAACTTTTAAGGCTTTCTGATATATGTCATCAAACAGCTTTTTAGAAAACTTGTGCTGATTTACGCTTCCAGCAGAGTATAACTATGCCCATCTCATTGCATTAACACAGGCATTAAGTATTATTATTATTTTAAGTATTATTAAGTATTATTATTAACTATTATTATATTATTATATTTAAAAAATACCTTCGTTAACCTGAGTTCTGAAGAACACTACTCATTTTAAAATTTTATGTTAAAAAATTTTACAACTACTTGACTACTAGTAAGTTTGAAGATTTAAAAATCAGCTTATTAGTCATTGATTTCTTTGGGGGATCACCTGATCACATTCCTTACTGATTTTTTTGTAGTGAATATTAAGATTTATTTTCATGTTTATTAGGAATAATTTGTGCACACAAGAGAATATATTTAGAGAAAAAAAAAAATACTCTTGAACCCACTGCCCAGTTTAAGAAATAGGACATCGTCAGTTCTTTTGAAATCCTAATGTCCCAGTGAATGCCTCCCAGCCCCATTCCTCAACATCTTCACAGAGAAACCATTGCTTTTTTGTGTGTCCCCAGTGGCATACTGTTTAGGTTTGTCTGTTTTGAAAATGGAGTCATACTGCAGTTCAACATTGTGTTTCTAAAATGTTTGATTGCTGGAATCTGGCCGCAGCCTCTGCCGCACCCGCTGCCTCCCGCCGCCTCCGGACCTGCACAAAGGGAGCGAGCCTTGAGCCTTCGTGAAAATGTGCAAGCAGGACCCGAGTGTTCTGCACACCGAGGAAATGTGCTTCCTGAGGGAGTGGGTGGTGAGCACGGGGAGGGGTAAAATACCACCTGCTACTCATAAAACTAAATTGGAAGCAAATACCAAGGAAGAAAAAACAGATAGTAAGAAGGTGGAGGAAAACATAAAGACAGATGAACCATCAAGTGAGGAAAGTGATCTAGAAATTGACAACAAAAGTGTGAATGAACCAGACACTGATGCTCCTCCAGAAATGGGAAATGAAAATGTAGAGATAACTGAGGAGATGATGGATTAGGCAAATGATAAAAAAGTGGCTGCCGTTGATGCCCTAAATGATGGTGAACTACAGAGAGCCATGACTTGTTCATAGATGCCATCAAGCTAAATCCTCGTTTGGCCATTCTGTATGCCAAGAGAGCCAGCGTCTTCATCAAATTACAGACGCCAAATGCTGCCATCCGAGACTGTGACAGAGCTATTGAAATAAATCCTGATTCAGCTCATACAAATGGCGAGGGAAAGCGCACAGACTTTTGGGCCATTGGGAAGAAGCTGCTCGTGATCTTGCCCTTGCCTGTAAGCTGGATTATGATGAAGATACTGCAATTATGAAAGAAGTTCAACCAAGGGCCCAGAAAATTGCTGAACGTCGGAGAAAGTATGAGCAAAAACGTGAAGGGAGAGAGATCAAAGAAAGAACAGAAGGTGTCAAGAAGGCTCGGGAAGAACATGAGAGAGCCCAGAGGGAGGAAGAAGCCAGACGACAGTCAGGAGCTCAGTGTGGCTCCTTTCCAGGTGGTTTCTTGGTGGAATCCTGGTAATTTTCCTGGAGGAATGCCTGGAATGGGAGGGGGCATGCCTGGAATGGCAGGGGGCATGCCTGGAATGGCAGGAATGCCTGGGCTCAATGAAATTCTTAGTGATCCAGAGGTTCTTGCAGCCATGCGGGATCCAGAAGTTATGGTGGCCTTCCAGGATGTGGCTCAGAACCCAGCAAACATGTCAACATATCAGAGCAACCCGAAGGTTATGAATCTCATCAGTAAATTGTTGGCCAAATTTGGAGGTCAAGCATAATGCCCTCTGACAAATAAAGCCCCTGCTGAAGGTAAAGCAACTTAGATCACCTAATGGATGTCGCAGTAATACAAACCGTGTACCTCTGACCTTCTCATGAAGAAAGCTGGGGTGCCTTGAGGATAATCCCTACCCCTCTGCCCCAAATGCAGCTGAAATATTTTACAGTGGTTTGCCATTAGGGTATTCATTCAGATAATGTTTTCCTACTAGAAATTAAAAACTTTAAACAATTAAAAAAATAAAGTAAAATTAAATGAGAATTCAACAGCTACAGTTCATTTGCTTTTACTGCTATATGCTATGCTCTTGTGTATATATACCACTGTTTATTTATCTAAGCTCAGTGGGCAGTAGGATTGTTTCTAACTCTTTGGTATGATAAATGACACTGCTACAAACATTCTTACTCATGATCGCTGAGGCGTTATACACAAAATCTCTGTAGGGTATGTACCTAGGAGTGGCATTTCTGGGTCATTGAGGATGTGTATGTTCAACTTTTCAAGATAATGTAAAACTCCTTTCCAATTTGGTTGTATTAATTTATATTCCTACTAGCAGTGGATGGGCTTTCCCATTGCTTCACAATTTTTCTAACTCTTAGTACTATTCTGGAGTGGCTGAAAAGTGGTATCTAATTTTGGTTTAAATCTGCATTTACCTTTCAAATGATTATTGGCGATTTACCTTTCCTCTTCTTTTTATTTATATTTAAAGGGTGATAACCACTGTCACCACAGTCATTGATTGGGTACTACATTGTGTGCCAATCCCTGCACATTGCATCATCCACTCACCAACCCTATGAAGTAGTTACCATCATATGTTGGGGCCCCAGGGAGATTACTATCAGAGTACATATTACAAACTGTATTTCTTCCAAATGATGACCTTCACATCTTTATAACATGTGACTTGAGACCCAAGACTAACGTGTAATCTTGTTAGACTGCAATTTGACAGAATGTATCTAATTTCTAAAGTCTGTCCTAGGTCTTTCAGAGATGAAAAAAAAAGAACACTAATAGTCGTATGAGAGAAAAATTTCTAGAGTTTATCTCCAAGGCCATTTTCTTGTTACCTTAGCAGAAAGGAAAAGGTCAATGGCGTTTTTGTCATTATATCTTGAATGATTTAAGAAATCACATACATGTGGAAGTACCAGCTGGAGCAAGATACATGCCTCCTCTCAGAGGAGTTGTCTCCTGCAGGAACCTATTATTATTTTTTCAATGAATTACCTTTTTTTCTGTTGGATTTACAAAGGGGAGTTGGCTGGTTCCAAAATCGAGTCTGGAATTTTAGAAAAAGGGAATGTTGTTATTGTTTCTTTTGAACTAATCAATCCAATAAGCATCTATTTTGAATCTGCTTTCTGTAAGACCCTAAGACACAGAGATGTTTGAAAGAACAAGAGGATATCATTCCCATTTCCACTCTGTTTCCTGTTAAGTTGGAAGGTTTCAAACTCTCAAAAATAGAATTCATTCATTTTTATTTATTTTCTGTCATTTATGTGTACCCCTGGTGTGTGATGGTTAATCCAAGATTAGGTTAGGGGGCCTGATTGATCCCTAAATACATGGAAAGCCATCATTTTAAGAAACGTTTTCAACAATATTAATAGTATATCAGAGGTAAACAACCAGCCCAGAGCTTCCTGTCAATCTCCCTGTGAGAAAACCCATAGGAAGTAATGTGGGATGGATCTAAGGGGGCATGGAAGGTGTTATCATTGTGCTTTGGAAGGCTAGGGCTAGACCATTGCAGGCTAAGCAGGTCTTCACTCCCAGAGTCCCCTCTCTGATGGAGGAGGCCCCAGCCAGCCTGATGGAGAGCTAGGTATGTGGGAGTGGAGAGGGGTGACATGCTTTGCTGACACTTGCCTGTGGGTCAAACTAGGCTCAGGAAGCCCACTGGGCCACAGACCACTGGGTCTCCAGGCAACCTGAGAAGGGGTGAGCAAGCAGGAGGTCAAGAAATGGGCAGAGGAAAGAATGACACTGTGGGCCATGAGGCCAGACCTGAACCTGATCTTCCCGTTGCACCTCTGGTTGGGTTCATCTGTGCTTGTCTGCCAGCCCAAGATAACACATACAGCACATACACACACACATATTCCACACTCATATCCTTTTCTCAACCTTTCCATCACTCACTTTACCTTTACTGTATGTGGCCTTGTGCTATATTCACTTTAAACAAATAATTTTATTGAAGTATAATTTTGCATACCATGAAAGTTACCCATTTTAACTGTACAATTCAATGTTTTTGTTGTTGTTGTTTTGTTTTTGGTAAGTTTACTGAATTTGGCAACCATCACCAAAATCTAGTTTTGCAACAGTTCTGTTACCCCAATAAAACCCTTCATGTCCATTGGAAGTTGACTCCTGTTTCCTACCCTCCAGGCCCAGAGCAACCAGTCGTCTGCCTTCCATCTCTTATAGATTTGCCTTTTCTGGATATTTCATATAAATGGAATCATGCAAAGTTGGTCTTTTGTGTTTGGCTTCTTTCAATTAGCACGAAGTTCATCCATGTTGTAGCATGTATCAGTTTTTCATTTCTTTTGATTGCTGAGTGGTGTTCTATTGTTTGGACACACCACATTGTGTTTGTCACTTGCCAGTTGATGGACATTTGGGCTGTTTACACTTTGGGGCCGTTATGAATAAGGCTGCTATGGACATTCATGTGTAAGTCCTTGAATAAGCCTGTGTTTCCATTTCTCTCGGGCGTGTACATAAGAGTGGAATTGCTGCATCATATGATTAAGTCTATGTCTAACTTTTTAAGAAACTACCAAACTGTTTTCACATCAGCTGTACCACTTTATGTTCTCTGTGATTGACTTTTTCATATGAGTTCTGTCTCCCTTTACAGGCTATAGGCTTCTAGGGGACAGCACTCCTGCCTGTAGCTCTGTGTAACCATAACTCTCAGCATAGAGTAGGTCTGTGGTCATTAATGATGATTGCTGTAGTGGGCTGAATGGTGATTCCAAAGATATAGCCACATTGTAATTCCTGGAACCTGTGAATATTACCTTATATGACAAAAGATGTGATTAAGTTAATGGTCTTGAAAGGAGGGGCTCCTCCTGGAATATCTGGGTGTATCCTAAATACCATCACAAGTATTGTTGTAAGAGGACAGAGGCAGAGGGAGATTGCACACAGGCACACAGAGGAGAAGGCCATGTGAACACAGAGCAGAGAGATAAGGGGCCACAAGCCAAGGAATGCTGACAGCTACCAGAAGCTGGAAGAGGCAGAGAACAGCTTCTCTCCTAGATCTTCCAGAAGGAGTGAGGCTCTGATGACATCCAGTTTCAGCTCACTGAAACTGGTTTTGGACTTCTGGCCTCCAGAACTGTGAGAATAAATTTCTGTTGCTTTGGTAGTTTGTTATAGCAGCTGCAGGAAACTAATACAATTTGCTAAAAATAGTAGCTGAATGGAGCAGGAGTAAAAGCTGAAACACAGCATATCTGGAGATCGTAAACATAGTCTTGGATGTAGGAGGCAAAGAGTTTTCCATTTCCTTTGGGGTAAGCCTTTATTATGAATGAAATGCATTCATCTACTCATTTAGTCATTAATTTTCAACCATTGAATTTCTAGTAGCTTTATTTGACTGACTCTCCTTTAGAGTGGATATGTTTTTCTTTCCATCTGGAATGAAATTACATATCTGCCATTGCTTGATATACTTTCTTTTATGTTGTGTCCAAACCAGTGTTACTGCCTGTAACCATCGGGAGAGCAAGATTCTGGAACCAGACCACCTGTGTTCGAATACTGGCTCCACCACTAACTAGCTGTGTGGCTCTAGGCATGTCATCTGTATAATTGGAATGATAAGTGCACATAACTCATAAGGTTTGTGTGAGGATTAAACAGTAACAGTTTAACAACCAGCTCTCTCGATTTGTAATATTTGCCAGTTTCTGTGGTATAAGTACTCCCTCCATGAACAATCTTAAGGTATCAAAGTAGCATCACTGAAGGTAGAAATTGGAAGAGATGCACTGTAGCACACCATGATGTAATATTTCCTCTAATACAGGTGCAATAGATACCTAAACCCAAGAATGTAGACAATAGTAAAATGCAGTAAGTTAGGAAGACATTAGTTTTAAGTATTTGTTAACCTTGTTTTTTAAATAATTTATTTAATTGTATTTATATAATTTAATTTTTAATAATGGGCTGGGTTTAACAACTGGCTCATAAATTTCTTAAAAATTTAACAATTGACACTCCCTCGGGAACTGGTATAAACTGACTCTAGCTCACCTAAATTAATGTATGTAAAGAACTATAAAGGCTGAAGTTAGGTATTTTTCTTTATTATCCTGGAAAAGCCCTGGCACTAGCCTAGGATCCTGTCTTGTCCCCACAGATGATTAATCGCTGTTAGGAGAGACCTAAATTTAAGGATGTGAGCGCCCAAGAACAGCACTGAATTGGTAGCAAAATGAAGGAAATGGTAGCTTCTCGATCTCTTTATCAGAGTGCTTGATGCATTCAGACCACTTTGGGCTTGAGGGCCCTTTAAGAATAAAGAAAGGGCCCAGAGAGGGGAATGCATAGGGCAACATCTAGCTTAAGATGTAGCATAGTTGGGGTCTTGGGTAAGAAGCCTAGCTAGAGAGTGGCAGAGTTGGAGCTCTTTATCCCCAGTCTGTCTCTCTGTTAGTCTTTAGATGGCGACCTTTTGTTCTCTTCCCACCACCTCCATCTCTGATTTAAAGTTGACTAGTTTTTAAGAAGCGATGTGCTGCAATGAACATTGTGGTGTATGTCTCTTTTGAATTATGGTTTTCTCTGGCTATATGCCCAGTAGTGGGATTGCTGGGTTGTATGGTAGTTCTATTTTTAGTTTTTTTTTTTTTTTTTTTGCGGTACACAGGCCTCTCACTGCTGTGGCCTCTCCCGTCGCGGAGCACAGGCTCCAGACGCGCAGGCCCAGCAGCCATGGCTCACGGGCCCAGCCGCTCCGCGGCATGTGGGATCTTCCCGGACCAGGGCACGAACCCGTGTCCCCTGCATCAGCAGGCGGACTCTCAACCTCTGCGCCACCAGGGAAGCCCCTATTTTTAGTTTTTTAAGGAACCTCCGTACTGTTCTCCATAGTGGCTGTATCAATTTACATTCCCACCAACAGTGCAAGAGGGTTCCCTTTTCTCCACACCTCTCCAGCATTTATTGTTTCTAGATTTTTTGATGATGGCCATTCTGACCGGTGTGAGGTGATACCTCATTGTAGTTTTGAACTACTCAGCCATAAAAAGAAATGAAATTGAGTTATTTGTAGTGAGGTGGATGGACCTAAAGTCTGTCGTACAGAGTAAAGTAAGTCAGAAAGAGAAAAACAAATACCGTATGCTAACACATATATATGGAATCTAAAAAAAAAAAAAAAAAGAGTACTGGCGAACCTAGTGGCAGGGCAGGAATAAAGACGCAGATATAGAGAATGGACTTGCGGACACGGTGTGGGGAGGGGGAAGCTGGGGCGAAGTGAGAGTAGCATCAACAGATACATATTACCAAATGTGAAATAGCTAGCTAGTGGGTAGCAGCAGCATAGCACAGGGAGATCAGCTCGGTGCTTTGTGATGACCTAGAGGGGTGGGATAGGGAGGGTGGGAGGGAGGCTCAAGAGGAGGGGTATATGGGGATATATGTATGCTAACACAGGATTGTGAAGCAATTATACTCCAGTAAAGATCTATTAAAAAAAAAAAAAGCAATGTGTAGATCAGGAATTGATGAATCACCATAAACACAGTCCAAAGGCAGCTGACTTAAAGTGCTTTAGCTAGGTAACTCACGTGGGCTCCCTAAATGTTGGATGTTACTTAAATACTTAGAAAAGTAATTCATGATAAGTATCCATTTATCCTTTTGCTGATGAAACTAGTTCCATGAATTGTAAACTTAAATCTATATATACATATGTACATAACTACATGTAAATGTACATAAGTACATGTATATGTACATATGCACACAAGTACATGTATATGTACACAAGTACATGTATATGTACACAAGTACATGTGTATGTACATATGTACACAGTACATGTATATGTACATATATACAGTGGAATATTACTCAGCCATAAAAAGGAACGAAATTGGGTCATTTGTAGAGACATGGATGGACCTAGACACTGTCATACAGAGTGAAGTAAGTCAGAAAGAGAAAAACAAATATCGTATATCAGCGCATATATGTGGAATCTGAAAAAATTGGTGTAGACAATCTCATTTACAAAACAGAAATAGAGACACAGACGTACAGAACAAACGTATGGATACCAATGGGGAAAGGGGAGGGGTGGGACGAATTGGGAGATTGGGATTGACATATATACACTATTGATACTATGTATAAAATAGATAACTAATGAGAACCTACTGTATAGCACAGAGAACTCTACTCAGTGCTCTGTGGTGACCTAAAGAGAAGGAAATCCAAAAAAGAGGGGATATATGTATACGTATAGCTGATTCACTTTGCTGTACAGTAGAAACTAACACAGTATTGTAAAGCAACTATACTCCAATAAAAAAAGAAAGTTTAAAAGTAGTTACAGCAATGAAAGTGTTTTCTAGTACTCCTTTAAATGAGTAAAACTAGAATATAACAGATCAATTTATTCTGGAATACATAGGGAGAAAATAAGCAAATTACCTAAAACCAACTAATTCACAATTTAAATTGAAAGTTATTTGTATTGCGAGCTACAAATTTCAGTTTTCCTTGGATTATCTTCAAACAGATAGGATAACATAAAAACTTCTGAAGAAAAAAAGGGTGTGGTAAAGACCTGCCTCCAGAAACTTCATGGCTTTGCTCCCCGAAGTGTGCTGTGTGGAATTTTATTCCTGAAAAATGCTTTAGGGGAAAAAGTTCTCTGATCAAATAAACTTGCAGAATGCTGCATTTAATCCCCTCTCGGAGATGTACGAGGCTCAGCAGTACAAGCTCTGAGCAGGGCTATTGTAAAGACAACTCCCTAATTTAGTGTCACTCCCCATCTCTTAGACTTATTTGACCCTAGAATCCTGTTTTCATGTAACTCCTACAAACATCTCAAGCAACCAGTGTCCTCCAGGACACGATTTTGTAATCCCCACAACTAGGATTATTATTATTGCTTCTAAATAGTTTTATGATCTTCAGCAAACCTTAGCCTCAGTTTCGCCTTTGAACTAATAACCCCCTCACAGAGATGCCGTGAACCAAAAGTTCCACGGAAAGGTCCCCTGAAAACTTTGGCATACTACTTCTGTCTTGGGCTGATGTTCATTTACCAGAAAGACACCCTGTTAGTTCTTCTATTACCCCATTCTGCCAGAACTCTCAGTAATACCCCTCCGTGGAATGTCCGTCTCCGGTTGGCACGCGCATAAAAGTGTGGACGCTCGGCAAAGCCAAGGAAGCTACGACTTGCTTATATTTCAACCTGATGGTCTGTTTTAAGGGTCATTTTTTTTCTTCTAAAGGCGAAAGCGCTGCAGTAATTTCCTTTAGTATATTTTTAGCCACCTATATCGAGACAAATTGTCATGGAATAACCTGTGTTCACATCCTCATTTCAAGGGTGGCTTAAATGTGGAGCCAGGATGGCTGCAGCCTTAAGGCTCACCTCGGCTGGTTACTCTGAAGCTGCTTTCTCAGTCTGGTTTTGGTTTAGAAACAAGGTAGTACGTAATCCAAATACGCCAGGGCAGAAGATACAAATGACTAAAAAGCAAAGCAGCTTTAAAACTCCAGTAGGGGGCTTCCCTGATGGCGCAGTGGTTGAGAGTCCGCCTGCCGATGCAGGGGACACGGGTTCGTGTCCTGGTCCGGGAAGATCCCACATGCCGCGGAGCGGCTGGGCCCGTGAGCCATGGCCGCTGAGCCTGTGCGTCCGAAGCCTGTGCTCCACAGCGGGAGAGGCCACAACAGTGAGAGGCCGGCGTAACGCAAAAACAAAACAAAACGAAACAAAAAAAACTCCAATAGGATACTGGGGGTTTGGCTCTTGTGACACTAGCCAAGGATTCATTATTCAACGAGGTGCCCAGTGGACTAGGTGCCCGTGGCTGGCTTGCTTCTGCAGAGGCAACATTTGCTTCTTTCCAAAGTGTGTTATGCTTTAGGCTCAAATGCAAAGTGTGTTATGCTTTAGGCTCAAATGCAAACTCTGAATAAATATTGATCTTTACAGAGTAGGAAAAAAAATGACAGATTTGCTTTTTAGTTTTTGGGTGTTTCCTTGAAGTGAGGCAAGACTAATTTGGACTTTGGGGACATTTGTCTTTGGAGTTTCTGGAGAGTGTCATACAGGCTTTTCATTGAATCAAGCTTCCATGGGTGGAGATGAGCTTAATTTCTATCGCAAGGCTTAAGATCCCAACTCCAGCCAGGTTTCTGCCTTTCTGTCTCCTAATAAAGACCACTAGTTATAAATTGGAAAAACCCGAGATTATCTTTTTGGTTAAAATGGATTATTCACAGAATTCTGAAATATATCTTTCCCTCGTGAGCTGTAAACTTAAAGCTACAAACTCTTTCTCAAGCAGGAACTGAAGTTCAAAGAACTTGACTGGACTGAAGCACAGAGCACTAAATATTTGTCCCTTAATTTGCCCTCTAATTTCTTTCCTGTTTTTGTGTTTGTGATATTAATACAGGAGAAATTCAGTAAATGGTCACTGACTTTGATTTGATAACTACTGAGTCCTTCGTTCTCGAGGCTTGGGTTCTGGAGTCAAGAGAAGGACAGGAAATGGAAGAGCTCATTTGGCCAGTGTCTAAGGAGGGGCTGATGTTCTGCATTTTATCTAAACCTCCTTGTCCATGGACCTAAGACCTTGCTCCTGGATGTGTGAAATGTGCAGTTGCATGGGGCCCCGCACAAAGAAGGATCCCAGGCTTGGTTCAGTGCCCTGTTGTCACCATCTTGATAGTCTTAATACTTTTTGAACAAGAGACCCCACATTTTCACTCTGCTCTGAGCCCCTCAAATTTCCTAGCTGGTCCTTCCCCTGGATTACAGTTGATTAAGGCTCTCTGCTCTCCTCTTGCTCCTTTCTCCCACCCATGGCCCCAGATCCAGCCTCAAGACCATGCTCAAGGCTGGACTGTCCAGTGTCCTGTCCACTGGAGCAGGAAGCTAAGGATTCACCCTGCAGTGAACCAACTTTCAATGATTCTCCTGTGGCTTTTTTAGATTATTTGTCATCTCAGAGTAGCTCTTCTTCGTTTGAATTTTCAAAACATACCAGGTAATTTCAACAGTTGTGCAAGCCAATCATGATTAGGAAGGGAAATGTGTTACCAAGGAACAATACCATAATGCCAATGCTTAATGCAAATTATTTTTCATTTGTAATTTTCTTTCTTTTTTTTTTGCGGTACGCGGGCCTCTCACTGTTGTGGCCTCTCCCGTTGCGGAGCACAGGCTCCGGACCCGCAGGCTCAGCAGCCATGGCTTACGGGCCCAGCCACTCCGCGGCATGTGGGATCCTCCCAGACCGGGGCACGAACCCGTGTCCCCTGCATCAGCAGGCGGACTCTCAACCACTGTGCCACCAGGGAAGCCCTCATTTGTAATTTTTATACTCTCACTGATAATAAACCAGTAAACAGGTGCAAAATCAATTTACATTTGGAGTTTACATTAGAATTAAAAAAAATCTTACTGAACACCTGAATACTTTGTTTTATGATGTCAGTTTCCTATACATGGTTTCTGTTTCTTTATGTTGAGCCATATGGAGGACATTTATTCAATATGCTTATTAAACTTGTATATTTGCACCACTTGCATAAACTGCCTAAAATTATGATGATGAAACTCCTGTCTTTGGATAGGCATTTGTTTTCTTTCCTTTTCTGTTTTTCTTTTTCATTGCCTCAGGAAATTCTTCTGAAAGGGCCATGTTTCTCATTTACCCAATTTAAAAACTGCTCTCCTCCAATAGCCCCTTCCTCTCTCCTACTTTGGTAGAAAAGTTTTCATTACACTGTACCTTATTGTGGTGATCTGTGCCTTCTTGAAGAATATGGAAAGGAACAGGCCTATCTGTTGTTTGTCTGTATTACTGAGAGCATTTTGTATTACGTGACACTCTGACCTCATTACGAGAACCCACAGGAGACATTGCTCTCTGCTCTCAGTTGGAGTTGGTATAAGGCCTGGCTCATCTGGGGCTATGCCTAGTGTATCAAGCTCAGGTTGTGTCATTAGGCTCACTGGACATGGAATGAGATGAGAAAAAAAATCTAGTTAATAAAACTTCTTTGGGACTTCCCTGGCAGTCCAGTGGTTAAGACTCCGCGCTTCCACTGCAGAGGGTGTGGGTTCAATCCTTGGTCAGGGAACTAAGATCCCGCATGGCACTGCCAAATGAAATAAAAAGCATCAAAAAACAAAAACAAAGAAACTCCTTTTAGGAGGAGTACTGTATATGATTGAAGGGAATACTTTGAGAAGCTACTTGCAGAGGTGTTAAGAATTTCAAGGGGTGGGATCAAGTAACAGTATGCCCAATAATCTTCCCTCTGAGTAGTTTGGCTGGATTTAGCTGGAGAGTTTTTTTGTTTGTTTGTTTGTTTTTTTGCAGTACGCGGGCCTCTCACTGCTGTGGCCTCTCCCGTTGCGGAGCACAGGCTCCGGACGCACAGGCTCAGCGGCCATGGCTCACGGGCCCAGCCACTCCGCGGCATGTGGGATCTTCCCGGACCGGGGCACGAACCCGCGTCCCCTGCATCGGCAGGTGGACTCTCAACCACTGCGCCACCAGGGAAGCCCACATAGAAACCTTTTATTCATGCAGCTCCTCTGTAAATAAATGTGGAAGAGATATTTTAAAGACTATCAGCTTGAAGGGATGCCCACAGACCTACATGTCTTGATCAAGTCCTAATGTGAATTCCTTGTATAGTTTAACTTCCCCTGAGCAACTATTTCGTTTCTGTGTTTATGGTGTTTGGGACTCATAACCAGCCATGGTTTCCTCTTTGAGGTGCTGGAGTAGAGCTTAGCGCTAAGTATGCAGTCCATCTCTCCCAAGTGTGAAGAAGTCCCTGTACGCCTTTGTCCTAAGCTCACTCCTGGATCCGTTTCACTGTGTAACTTTTATTTCCTCTTGCCTCATTTCTCCTACTTATTTAATCTTGCCAAATGGTGTACATCTTCTCAGGCTGCCTTCACTCCCTCCTACTTCAACTTTTTTTTTTTTTTGCGGTACGCGGGCCTCTCACTGTTGTGGCCTCTCCCGTTGTGGAGCACAGGCTCCGGATGCACAGGCTCAGCGGCCATGGCTCACGGGCCCAGCCACTCCGCGGCATGTGGGATCCTCCCGGACCGGGGCACGAACCCGCGTCCCCCGCATCGGCAGGCGGACTCTCAACCACTGTGCCACCAGGAAAGTCCCTACTTCAACTTCTAAATTATTTTTTAGGTATATTAATATTCTCTGCTCTTCCTTCTTTGTCTTCTTCCTCCCCCTCCTCCTCTTCTGTGGTAACTTCATAAGAGTAACAACAATTATTTCATACCCTGTATTATTGGCCTTCGTTTCAAGAGCTGGCCTCCATTGTTGTGATTCTACATAAATCGACAAAGTGACCAAAGGATGAAGATTCATAATACATATGGTGGAGGGAAGGATGAAGGAAGGGCTCAATCAATTTGCCAAATAGTAAAGGCCTTACTGTTATATCAGTAAACATATACATAGGTAAGCAGCAAAGGATGTTAACTGTATGTAGAATCTAAAAACACAATAAAATACCAGTGAATCATACTGCACCTCACCAAATAAAGCCATTATGTATATTTTTATTAAAAGTAATTCAATATATGACTAGTATTATTCATTTATAATATGACTAATAGTCAACAAATTTTTGGCTTAACCTCCTAACTGTATTTCCAAATGCCGTAGCAGACATTTCCACCAAGATGTCCTAAAGGCACATTAAACTCAGCATCTTCAAAACCAAACTCAGTATGTCTGGAAACCCTCACCCCTGCTCACACTTGTTCCTCCTTACTCATTAGCGTCACTGTCCAGATTCCTCTCTTTTCTTAACCCTTACATCTGATCAGTCATCCAGTCCCCTGCTTAGATTTGAAATTTCTCTTGAGTCCAAACTCTCCTCTCTGACACTAAAGACATTTCAGATCCTGTTATCTCTCCCCTTTACCTGAAGTCTCCTGGGGCTGTGTGTGTACTCCAGGTGTACATAAAGCTATCTTTTGGGGTAAGTGAAGAAAGTATTAGAGCTGTTACATATATTTTTACCTCTTCCTTTTTAAATTTGTTTTTTATTGAACTGTATTTGATTTACAATGTTGTGTTAATAACTGCTGTACAGCAAAGTGATTCACTAATACATATATATGTATATATATACACACACATTCTTTTTTTTTTGGCCGTGCCATGCAGCATGCAGGATCTCAGTTCCCCAACCAGAGATCGAACCCACACCCCCTGCATTGGCAGTGTGGAGTCATAACCACTGGACCACCAAGGAAGTCCCTACGTAGTCTTTTTTTTATGTTCTTTTCCATTATGACTTATCATAGGATATTGAATGTAATTCTCTGTGCTATACAGTAGGACCTTGTTGTTTATCCATTCTATATGTAATAGCTTACATCTGCTAACCCCAGCCTCCCAATCCATCCCCACCTCAACCCCCTTTCCCTTGGCAACCACCAGTCTGTTCTCTATGTCTGATTCTGTTTCTGTTTCATAGTTAGGTTCATTTGTGTCATATTTTAGCTTCCACATATAAGTGATATCACATGGTATTTGTCTCTTTCTGACTTACTTCATTTAGTATGATAATCTCTAGTTGCAGCCATGTTGCTGCAAATGGCATTATTTCATTCTTTTTTATGGCTGAGTAGTATTCCATTGTATGTATGTACCACATCTTCTTTATCCGTTCATCTGTCGATGGACATTTTAGGTTGTTTCCATGTCTTGGGTATTGTGAATAGTGCTGCTATGAACATAGGGGTGCATGTATCTTTTTGAATTATAGTTTTGTCTGGTTATATGCCCAGCAGTGGGATTGTTGGATTATATGGTAACTCTATTTTTACTTTTCTGAGCAACCTCCATACTGTTTTCCACAGTGGCTGCACCAACTTATATTCCCACCAACAGTGTAGAATTTACCTCTTCCTTTTAACATTTCTGGCTTTTATGATGTACATATTGGAACAGTTATATATGTAAATAAATAGTAGTCATATATAGGACTATGTGTTCAAAATTTTCTACTGGAGTGTGCGATCAAAATCGTTTGGAGATGACCAACCTAGACCACTGCAGTTTGTCACCATGCCTTCGGTCTAACTTCCCCTCTATTCTGTTATTCATTATGAGTTAATACAAGTAATGTGTTCAGAATAAACTAAGCACTACCTAAGTGTCAACTATTATTATTATTATCCTGTCCCCAAACTTAACATTCTGCCACCTTTTAGATCCTCATAATCATGCATCTGGACTTTTTATTTAAAAGTCTTTAATAAATAAGTCAGTTCTCATATTAGAATTCTCAGGGTTAGCCCCCTGGCTCCTGGCCTGCTTTGCCAAGTCTTTGTGAGCACAGGCTGACACCCTGGGCTCTGGCTAGAGGAGAAAGATCGCTGTGGTCTAGCACCGTAACAAGATGCGGTCACTCTGCTTCCAGCCTCTCCCTTGATTTCTTCCCATAACACATGTCACTTCCCTAAATCTCACAACTGATTGTGCCACTGCCTGGTGTAAGAGAACTTGTGGACTTTAGACTATCTATAAAATAAGGTCCACATTCCCCTGGGAGAGAGGAGAATAAAATATGTTGGAAAGTTGCTACCTAGGATTTGTAGAGTTTTGTGTTCTGCTGTGTTTGCTGAGAAAAGGAAGGGAGGAAGAACAGCATAGTGTTAAGGCTTCAGAGGCAGATGACATGGATTCAAACCTGTCCCTCTCATGTGTGATCGTGGGTAAACTGCTTCCTATCTCCATGACTCAGTTTTCTTATATGTAAAAGGGCGTAATGATACTTGCCCCGTAGGGTTGTAAGGTAACATATATTTTTCTTGAGAACCAATAGGTTCTTAATAAATGGTAGCACTTATTAAAAAAATTGAAGTATAGTTGATTTACAGTGTGTCTTAGTGTCTGATGTATAGCAAAGTGATTCAGATATTTTATATATATATATATATATATATATTCTTTTTCAGACTATTTTCCTTTATGGTTTATTACAGGATATTGAATATAGTTCCCTGTGCTATATAGTAGGACCTTGTCGTTTATCTGTTTTATGTATAGTAGTGTTTATCTGCTAATCCCAAACTCCTAATTTATCCCTCCCCCACCCCCTTTCCCCTGTGGTAACCGTTTGTTTTTTATGTCTGTGAATCTGTTTCTGTTTTGTAAATAAGTTCATTTGCATCATATTTTAGATTCCACATATAAGTGATATCACATTTGTCTTTCTCTGACTTCGCTTAGTATGATAATCTCTAGGTCCATCCATGTTGCTGCAAATGGCACTATTTCGTTCTTTTTTTATGGCTAATATTCTATTGTATATATATATCACATCATTTAAAATTTTTTATTTTATATTGGAGCATATTTGATTAACAATGTTGTGTTAGTTTCAGGTGTACAGCAAAGTGATTCAGTTATACATATACATGTATCTATTCTTTTTCAAATTCTTTTCCCATTTAGGTTATTACAGAATATTGAGCAGCGTTCCCTGTGCTATACAGTAGGTCCTTGTTGGTTATCTTTTTTATTTTTAAATTAATTTGTATTGGAGTATAGTTGATTTATAATGTTGTACCAGTTTCTGCTGCACAGAAAGCAAACCAGCTATACATATACATACATCCACTCTTTTTTAGATTCTTTTCCCATATAGGTCAGTACAGAGTATTATGTAGAGTTCCCTGTGCTATACAGTAGGCCCCTATTAGTTATCTATTTTATATATAGTAGTGTATATATGTCAATCCCATTCTTCCAATTTATCCCCCCACCTTACCCCCTTGGTAACCATAAGTTTATTTTCTATATCAGTGACTCTATTTCTGTTTTGTAAATAAGTTCGTTTGTACCATTTTTTTAGATTCCACGTATAAGCGCTATCACATGCTATTTGTCTTTCTCTGTTGGTTATCTATTTTAAATATAGCAGTGTGTACATGTCAATCCCAAACTCCCAGTCTATACCTCCCCCCACCCTTCCCCCACTAGTAACCATAAGTTTGTTCTCTAAGTCTGGGAGTCTGTTTCTGTTTTGTAAATAAGCTCAGTTGTATCATTGTTTTTAGATTCTACATATAAGCAATATCATACCTTTGTCTGACTTACTTCACTCAGTATGACAACCTCTAGGTCCATCCATGTAGCTGCAAATGACGTTATTTCATTCTTTTTTATGGCTGAGTAATATTCCACTGTGTGTGTGTGTGTGTGTGTGTGTGTGTGTGTGTGTGTACACACACACACATCTTCTTTATCCATTCATCTGTTGATGGACATTTAGGTTGTTTCCATGTCTTGGCTATTGTATTGATAAATAGTGCTGTTAAGAATGTGCACGTATCTTTTTGAACTATGATTTTCTCCAGATATATGCCCATGGGATTGCTCAATCATATGGTAACTCCATTTTTAGTTGTTTAAGGTTTTCCATAGTGGCTGCACCAATTTATTGAATACATTCCCAACTGGTAGCACTTTTATTTGCAACGATTTCACACCTTTAGAAAGTCTTCACTAAGGGATATTTAACACATCCTAGTTAGAAAAGACTTTTTGAAAGAAATGACAACTAAGCTGGGAGCTGACATAAATAGGAGTGCTGCAGGCTCTGACAACAGAGCGTAGTGTGACATGGCTGGAGTAGAGACAGAACTGGGAGGGAGAGATGAGGCTGGAGAGCTAGGACATAGTCGGGGAAAGAATATCTTCTGGTTTTTTGTGATACTGCAAAGTTTTAACTTCCACTCAGTTGCAACCAACTTTATTTTCATAAAATAACACATGCAAAGACCACTCCATACAACACTCAGAAAACTAAAGCAGCGCCTTTATTTTATACACACAAACAGTATAAAATGTTTATGTAAGAGCTGTGTTTGTTTACAATATATTATATTGCTTCAAGCCAATGCCAAAAGTTCATACATTACATTCCCTATTTTATTGTGTTTACAATATATTATATCGTTTAATGCCACTACCACAGTGTTGTTTCTTTCTCTCTCTTTTTTTTTTTTTTTTTTAAATACTGAATTCTCTGGAATCATGGTAAGGTCAAAATATATTGTATTGTGAGTTTAGAAATAAGGGGAATTTTAAAAATGTGATAAATGTCTAAATACATGACAATATAATTTGAAATGCTATAACTTCTGCACTTTTATAACTGCTTCATCCAGACCCTTGTGATTTATGCATTTTTGTTCCATTTATCTTCTCTAATGTTGCCCAGCCCCTCGACATCATGAATGCATTGTACTTTTGGAAATTATCTGCCAGCTACACATTGAAAAGACAAAAATTTAACCTGAACAACTTACATAACATAAAATCGGTCCCAAAGCATTGAAACAAGAAAATCTATACCATCACGCTACAGATGTACTTAGAAAACTTAAAAGGCAGAGTAAATATCAGCTTGGTGATTTATAATGAAGCTAATAAAATTCAGGCCAGTATTCTTAACTGTAATGAACATTATTTGAACATTCAACACATAAAAGGTTAACAAAGGCTATGAACTTGGTGTTACTTAAAACGTTTCAGATGTCGGAGTTCACCAGATGTAATTGGATTCAGGTGGGTCCTGCCGTTCCTCGGCCTTTTTAAGTGAAGGCGTGTGCTGCCTGAGCCCGGCGCCTGCTGGCCTCAGGGCATGCGTGAGGCTGGCTCCGTACCCTGCAAAATTATTCACAGCTTAGAAGGAAAGAAACTACAAAAACAGGCTCTTCAGATTCATTATTAATCATTCAAATGAAATCCATTTTCCCTTTTCAACCCAGAGTGAAAGACCACAGCAGTCACAAAAAGCTACCTGAATGAAGAGATGTTACAGGTTCAAGATCTCTGTTAAAAGAAACCCATTTTACTAACTCCGTCAAATCTGGCTTCCACTGAATCTCTGATTCACTATGTATTTTTGGCCATGCAGATACTCTTGATGCAAACTTTGGATGAATGTGATTGAATGGAAGGATGTTCTCCACCCAAGAGTTGGTAAGGATCTAGCACTGAGGTCTCAATAGCAGGGATGCTTCTGCAGAGGACTTGGTCATTGATCCTTTCACTGCCTTGTAAAACCAGACTACGTTGATCTAGTTCAATGTAATAACCCCCGTTCTTCATACAGATCACATGATTAGGCGTGGCTATTGCGTTTACACAAAATAGGAATTTTATAAGAATTAAGGGCTCCAGTACACATGTTAGAGAAAGGTTGTGATTTGAACGGACTCCTTATCAATGGGGATTTGTGAGTTTCGGTGAAGGTGGGCATCTATCGATAGCATTTCCAGCTCATTATAAATGGAGTGTAACACTGAGTTACACAACTTGAAGCCTCTTTTCTTATTACTTGTGAACTTCTGGAGATGCTTCCGGGCACTGACTCACTTCTACTGATTTCCTAAAACGGATCCAAAACAGCAATCACACTTTAAAAATCTGCCTCCATCTTCCTGTGCATTAGAGTCAAGTCTGGCATTTCATTTGTTCCTTGTGGTTTTTTCTAAAATTTATTTTAATTAATTAGGCTGTGTTGGGTCTTCGTTGCTGTGCGCGGGCTTTCTCTAGTTGCGGTGAGCGGGGGCTACTCTTGGTTGCACACAGGCCTCTCATTGCGGTGGCTTCTCTTGTTGCAGAGCACGGGCTCTAGGTGCATGGGCTTCAGTAGTTGTGGCACGTGGGCTCAGTAGTTGTGGCTCGCGGGCTCTAGAGCGCAGGCTCAGTAGTTGTGGCACACGGGCTTAGTTGCTCCGCAGCACGTGGGATCTTCCCGGACCAGGGCTCAAACCCGTGTCCCCTGTACTAGCAGGCGGATTCTTAACCACTGCGCCACCAGAGACGTCCCTTCCTTGTGGTTTTTAAATGCAAGCATGGGGGGACTTCCCTGGTGGTCCAGTGGCTAAGACTCCACACTCCCAATGCAGGGGCCCGGGTTCGATCCCTGGCCAGGGAACTAGATCCCACATGCTGCAAAGAAGACCTGGTGCAGCCAAATAAATAAATAAATGCAAGCATGCCCTTAAGTAACCACTGAGAACAGAATACTTTGTTCCTGAATGTGTCTCTTTGAATTGTCGGTACGTAGGCTAGTAGCTCATGGCACAGCCAAAACAATGAGCCAACAATTCGCTGGAGTAAATCCCTGCCCTGCTGCTCACCCTGCAACCCATGAAGCCCACACCTCCCTGGTGAGGGGAGCCTAAGCTGGGGAGTCTGTCTCCAGTATCCTCCTCCCAAGTAGGAATGTCTGGGTGCCTGGGACCTCTCAGCATGTCACCCTGCTGGGGGTCTGTTCTTAGCAGAACTCTGTGCCTCAGGGCTTCCTTGTCCCCTCCCGTTAATCAACATAAACCTCATTCTTTCAGCCTGATTCTCTCAGCCAATGTACAGAATGGCTGGGTGGCCTCTCCTAGAAAACACGTTTGCATTTGAATGAAACACCAAGGCATCTTCTTGACATGCAGTGCCTGGATCTGAAGGAGCAACAGATGACAAAAGCTTTCAGCAAGTGGGAGTGCTATTTGGTGGCTGGCAGACCTGTCAGAATTGCTCATCTAAACTACATGCATGAGGGCCCCTAACTTGCCTTCTTCCTAGAAGAGCGACCGGGTGTAACAGCAGGAACAGTGCCTCTTGTACTCCCCTCCCATCATCGTTGGCGGTCACCAGGCCCCAAATGTGAGTCCCAGAAGACCTTTGTAATTGAGTCCTGGGACGTATGGTCTCACTTCAGGTCATCCCTAGGCCCAAGGACTTCTGGAAACTTACTCTGATTTGGGGACAAACTGCACAGTTTGTATCCTGAGTTAAAGGTGGCGTAAAGGGTTTGGTTTAACTCTTTTCCAAAGCGGCTCCAGAAATGGTTAGTTTTCTATAGGTCTTTTACTCCCACGAAGGTCCCCCCCACCAAGTATGTCCTAACAGGGATACCATTCAATCATTCCCACCTCGGTAAAGGAACGCTTTTCCAGAGGAGCTCCACTTCTTGTTAAGCTATGCCCACCTGAAGCCAATTCAATCTACCATCCAGCCAATTCAGTGGGTGCAAAAGACTCAAAGCAATGGCTTAGCCTAGACCAGACACCAGTATACTTTAAAATAAACAAATAAACGTGTATACCTACACATAAATGGTATATATACATATCAGAATAATATAATGTGAGTTATAAAACATGCACAAAAATTAGAAATAATTAGAGATTGAGATACATAGCTATATATACATATAAAATTTATACATAAATGTAATAAAAGAATACAAAAAATGTTTTCAAACTATATTTTCCCTCAGCATCCAGCTGATCATTCCACACTCACTGGGCTACATGCATCACCCTTTGGAGACCGCTGATTTAGAAAAACATCTGATGTGAAAGTGATCTGTTCAATTTGTGTACATTATTTTGGAGACACAATTTGGTAGACACAACCTGGATGTCTGTTAATCAAGGGAGCTGTATGACTGAATGAAGCCTTTCTTTCCTCAAAGGAAAGTGGCCAGTGGGCCCATACTCAGGAGACTGAGTTCAGGCTGCGGGATGAACCTGCAGAAACTGCATTCTTTATTTCCTTCCCTTGCTGATTGACCCTCCCTCTTGAACCTGGGTGCTGCCAGCAAGGGCCTTTTCTGTCAGTCCACGGGTATGTCTCCAGTGCCCGGATTCATGCCTTGCATAGCAATCAAAACGGAATGATTGAATTTAGCAACTTTCATCTTGTGTATAAAATAGGTCAGTGGTTTATTAGCCTATAGCTAGTTCATTTTTGGTACTCAGTACATTTGAAAAAACACAACTCCATGATACCACCTCTCCCGTACTTCACAGACCTTGACTGTCCCACAAAAGAACCCATTTAAAGCATACCATAACCAATACAGTTTAAAGATTTTACAGAGCAGAACTCTTCATGTTCTATACGCTGACTGATCAATCCTGAATGATAAAATCAGAACCATGTAGATACCGATCTACATTCGATTTAAAATCTTACTTATTTCTCTCAGTTAACATACCGTATTACCAAATCACCACGTAGTACTAATTCAGCCTGGAAGATATTTGTGGTGTTATTTTACAGTGATGCTTTCTTTCCTCTTTATACTCTAAAGCTGAGGCTCTACAGTTTAGAGTGGGGGTGGGGCGGGGTGTGGCATGCAGAGAAGCACGGGGGAGAATAGGCAGCGGAGGAGAAGTTGCTTTCCTGAAAAGGTAAGCAGGGCTGAGTTAGGCTTGTCCATCCGCCTTTGGAGCCAGGAAACAGACATGCAAAAGGCTGGCTCCCCGGACGGCTCGCACTCACTTTTATTGCAGTGTCTTCCATGCCAGCCTTCCTGACATTGGCATTTGTTGGGTTCGTGGCAGGTTCCGTGCGTACCACAGCCAGGCTCGCAGACAGCTAGAGTCAAAGGAGATAGAGAGAATGTTTCCTGAGCTTTCATTTGTCAACAGAATTACGCAGCTGCTTTTCCTGCAGTTCTTTAGAGTGTGTTAGTTTTGGCTTCATCCCTTAGTTTTTTTTTTTCTTTCTTTCTTTCTAAGTCAATCTCCAGCTAGAAGTCAGTTTTGGACATTGCGAAACAGTCCTGAGAGTAATCTTAAACTAGACTTGGTGCTTCTCATTCACAATAGATGCTCAGGAGGGCTCTGAAACTGCTGGGCAATGGAAGTTCATCTTCCTTAAGAAAACTCCTAAGAGTTAAAAAGTTTGGTTGTATGTGCGAATGTGTCTAAGGTTTTTTTTACATGCATGGATTTCATACAACGTCTTTGGTCTACTTCAAGGAAACATATGTCAGTGAAGAAAGGTTAACTGTGATGCCCAAGCAACATGCAGTAGGTTCAGAAGTTGTGAAGAGAGAAGAGACTCCTACTAGTTTAATTATCCTGTAACACAAGATCGACTATGTGTTCGGGGTACTTACGCTTTGAACAGAGGTCTCCTTGGTAACCTTTGGAGCACTTGCATTTACTTTTGCCAACGCATTTACCTCCATTTCGACAGGGCTGCGGGCATTTGCCTCAAATAGAGAAGAATGCAAATAAGCAAGGAACTCTGCTTCATTCAGAGGCAATTACATTTTTTTCAGAGGAACTGCAAGGCTTTGAGAGGATCAGGCCTTTTAAGTAGCAGTTATTTCCACTTATTTCTGATCTATCCTGGCTTTGTTACTGTCTGAGTCTCGTTTTTGGAAGAAACAGGCTAGTCTTTTTACTTATGATTCTGGATATGTATCTTCTACAATGAATATGTTCAAATGTATTTATATTACTTTAAAAAAACCCAGAATAATGTTTTAACTGATTCATAAACGCTTGTAATTTAAGGTATACTAAAAATGAAGATATGACTGACGCCCTAACTGATCTTTTCTGAGCTCTGATTTTTCTGTGTCACTTTTTCTGAAAGCAGGCCTATGCTTGGACATGATGACTTCTGTCTTAGCCTCGGATTCTCCAGAAAGCAGGGCCTGCGTGCAGAGTTTATTTGGGAAGTGGTCCTAGGGGTCAGGCATGGCGGGTGGGGAGAGGAAAACGGCGAAGGAGGGAAAGCCAACGCAAAAGTATAATATGTTTGTGGGTTGGTCATCACTATGGGCTACTGGGCTGTATCCTGCAGCGTCTTTCTGAGGAGCCAGGTAGACTGACTGTACCTTCAAGGTGACTGAAGGAAGGAAGAGGGCAGCGTTTATCCATCTGTACTTGTCTCCCACTGATCAGAGGTCACCCCATGGAATAACTTTCTTGCGTTCCCATCCTGTGACTGTGTGAGTGCAGATTCTATTTTTTTTTTTTTTAGTACTCAGGAGTCTCCGGGTGGAAAGCAAGAAAAGTGTGACACAGCTAAGGTGCCATTAGGCTATGTCTGTGCAAAATAGGTCATAGCAGTGGCTGGAGTGAAAGGCTGGCTGAGAAGGATATGAGGTGGGGCACAAAAGGGGCCTGATTCCACACCTGTGCATTCTTCTGGAATGTCTTAGATCCTAATGATACATCATTCTTTCTTTTATCTCTGTGCCAAATGAGTATTGCTAGTCTTTTCACAGATCTTTGAATCACAGGATTTTAGAGCTGGAATAGGGCCTTAGATGTAAGAATTATATAATATTCTTCTTTTCTCTTACTTTTGAAGCTATTTATTCTCCCTCTGCAATCTAGAATTTGCCATCCTAAGGCTGAAGTTTTTTTCCTGGCAAGCATTATGCTTGACAAACAGAGTGAATCCCATATGAAAGTAATTTTGCTAAAAACACTTTCTTCTCTTTTTATTTCTCCAAAAATGACTTTCTTCATATATAAATCAACTAAAGCAGCATTTAGTCATTGTGGAGATAATAGAGACATAATATTGAGATGTTAGAGTCTCTCAAGAACCTGGAATGCCATTAGACCTGTAGGTTCTTCTGATGCAGGGATGTTCTAGAAACATGTATTAAAACAATCTTAATATTAGAATGCCACCTTTTTATTGACCATTAAAAATCCAAAAGTGTACTTTTTGATAGGTTTGGATACAAATAATAGCATTTACTATTTGGTCAAGATCCCAACTCTAATTTAAGGAAAGGAATACCTAATTCTGAATTTCCATTTGCATCAAAGAAACATCTGTCCCCATCATATGCACAAAATTGGATCATATCACAGTATTCTGCAATGCACTGGGTTTTTTCAAGTAAGTAAAGATGTGGGACAATAACTATATGGCAGAAAAGATGGAGGAGTTATTGCGAAATACTTGGTGAGCCCAAGTTTCCCCATATTCTATGAGATGTGAACTTGGTATCCAGGGATAATGCAGAGAATGACTGATGGAGAGAATCTTTTCAATGACTACAAGGACCTTTTTGTTTTCTTGGCAAGAGGGAAGTGAGGACCCTTAGGATCACTGCAGCCAGGAAGGAGGACGTTCTCTTCCAGTTATCTCACCACAGAAATATGATTGCTGGTGACGGTTAGAAGGCCATTCCTAGATCAAGCCTCATGGAGCCGAAACATCATGAAGAGATGATTGATTGTTTTAAAATTACAAATTCTATAAGTGTCTGTAACATTAACTTCCTTTTCCTGAAAATATTTTGCAACCAGTCTATCCATTGGACAGTGGTAAACTGAGTCAACTTGAGCGATTACACATTTTTACCCAAATGAGACTAAATATTGCCTGAAGACAAACAGATTTGACTAATTCTAAACAATTTGAATTTTAACTCTAACCAGTGAGAACAGTGAGATAAGGTATTGACAAAATAAAGATATTAAACTTCCTCTGCCCATCAGATTGTGAGGTAACTTAAATTTGTGACTATCCTTCACATAGAAAAAAAGATAAAAATAGTTTACAATAAGCGCCAATAACTGTCATCTCTGGGTCTTAGAATTATGAGTGATTTTTAATTATTTTATCCAATATTCTAATATTTTATGGAGAGCATTTTACACAGATAAGTTTTATAATAATAAGAACCCATTAAGGTATTAAAAAACATTTATAGTACAGTATAAATAATTTGGTCTTTTTAACTGACGGCTCATTAAAGATTCTTGTAAAGTCTGTGAACCTTAAAGAACAAGATAAACATAGGTACATACATCTAGATACTTCTAACCATGGTCTTATTTGTTAAACTGCAAGTATATCTCACAGTCAGGTCAGAGTGAAGTTTGAGAAGATATCAATTCTGATAGAGGCCAGGAGAAATGAAGATATAAATAGCATCAGAATACATATTTCATTAAAAAAACAGACAATAACAAGTGTTGGTAAGGATATGGAGAAATTGGAACCCTTGTACATTGCTGGTGGGAATGTAAAATGGTACAGCCACTTTGGAAAACAGTTCAGCAGTTCCTCAGAAAATTAAAGAGTTAACATGTGGTCTAGCAATTTTACTCCTAGGTATATACCCAAGAGAACTGAAAATATGTTCACACAAAAACTTGTACACAAATGTTTGTAGCAGCACTATTATTCGTTGAGTCCTAAAGTGGGAACAGCCCAAATGCCCATCAACTGATGAATGGATAAACAAAATGTGGCTGGTATATCCACACAACGCAATGTTATTTAGCAAGTAAAAGGAAGTAATGATATATGCTACAACGTAGGTGAACCTCGAAAACATGCTAAGTGAAAGAAGTCAGACATAAAAGGCCATATATTGGATGATTCTATTTATATGAAATGTCTAGAATAGGCAAATCTAGAGAGACAGGAAGTGGATTAGTGGATTCCAGGGGCTTGGGGAGAGGCAATGAGGAGTGACTGCCGATCGGTACAGGGTTTCTCTGGGGGATGATGACATGTTCTGGAATTAGAGAGAAGAGATGCTGCACAATTTCGTGACCTTATTCAATTATATACTTTAAAATGGTGAATTTTACGGTATGTGAGTTGCATCTCAATTTAAAAATAGGATACATACTTCAACTTTTTGTCTCTATTACACTAGAGGCACTTTTCAACTCAAGACCCATTTTATTTTTTTCCTGGTAATTTGGTTCCTGTAATAGAAACAAAAAATTTCCTAAAAGGATTTGAGTATAACTTGTGATGGGGATAGTCAGGAGCTTTCAAAAGGCCCACATTTTTGGTGCAGTTAAAAAAAAAAAAGAATAGAAAACAGTTTCTGCCAATGGAAAGGTCATAAGTTTAAGGGCATGAAACAGATGTCTACATGAAGAGAAATGAACCCATGAACAAAGATTCATAAACATGAACCAACTAAATATGCGGAGTTTGAGAGTAAGTATGGGAAGAAAAGTGAGGGGAGTGAGCTCAGAGATATCTGTATCAGGGCAGGAAGAGCAGAAACCACATCCTGACGATTAATTACATGTCCCATGGAAACCGTAGAGGTACTTCATTTGAACTGTATAAAAAACCGTCACTTCAGCTACTACTTATTGAACTACAAAAACCCACAAATAAATTAGAGGTTGAAAGTTAAAATAGGAAGTCAGTAGTATTGAATTCTGAACCCAGTACAACTTCAGAAACTATGGCTGTACCAAACACAGTGGTGTTTTATGGATACAATACAGCTGGAGGTGAAAATGCCACATTCCAGAACTTCCAGAAAGGCGGGGACGGAGCCCCTTTAGCAGATGTGCTCACTCACACTCCTTTTGCTCCTTCCTGAGCAGGGCTTCGGTGTTATCTGTCTTCTGGGTCATAGAGTAATTGAGAGCGGGGCTGGCTCACTTCTGAGTTGAGCAGAGAGCTTTCAGTGACGTGACTGGGAGGTGACAGGGCCAGGGCAAGCGGTTTGGTATCCTGATTCCCAAAACAACGATTACCTACCACATTCCACCATTACTTTTTTTTTTTTTTTTGTATCAAAGCATGACAAACATCTAGTGAAGGCATAATGTGCACTGATTTTAAGTTTATGGCTCAACTCTTTTTTTTTTTTTTTTTTTTTTTTTTACATAAATACTCACGGGACACTTCGTCAATCAAGATATAGAGCATTTTGGGCACCCCATAAAGTTCCTTTGTGCCCTCAATCACTATTCTTGTTTCTATGATCATCCATTACTTTTGCCTGTTCTTGAACTTCATAAAAATGGAATCACGCAGCATGCACTTTCTTGTGTCTAGCTTTTACCTAGCATAACGTCTATGCAATTCATTCATGTTGTTGCATGTGCTATTAGGTTTTTGTTTGTTTGTTTTTATTGCTCTGCACCTTCTTTCCCCATCTTTTTTCTTGAGTCTATCCTTTTCTCTGAGATAAGTTACGAGGCTCCGTCTGGTTAGGAAATGTGGCAGTGAGTGCCAGAGGAAAAATTCTCTATGCCTGCAGGTAGGTGAACAAATTCCAGCTGTCCTAAAGCTCTGATCTACATTTCCAGGCTGAAACTATGGGCTCTGCACAATGAGAAGGGGACAAAAATCACTAGCCAGAGACAACGCAACATGGTGAATAACTCGAACCCAGATAACTGAGTCAGAAAGCATTGGCTCTGAGTCATCTGTGCTGAGCTATGTCACTCTTTGCCCACCTTTAGCCAAAACAGATGGCGGCTCAATCTAGTAAAAAGAAACCACTGGCCTGAGTCCTTAGACAAGGTATTCATTGTCTCTGGGCTTCAGATTCCTCATCAATAAGACGAAGGGGTTAGATGGAGCTTCTAAGTTTCCCCCCCACGAAAAAAGACAATGCAGGTCAATACTCACTTATTTCACACTGTTCCCCCTCAAGTCCTGGAGGGCAAATACACTTTCCAGGGTAGAAACACGTCCCTCCGTTAAAGCAGGTGGCTGAGCAGTTTGCTGTTAGAATGAAAACAGGGTATTGCATTAGATAGTAGCTTAAATCTAACAACAACAACATTTCATTAAGGCTAAGTGATTCTTCTTAGGCATCTGCTACTTGCCCATTTACTTATTTAACAAAACAAGCCACTTTACACATACAGGACTTGTAAGCAATTGCTTGACCATTTGCAGATTCCAGCAACGTAACAGGATACCACACACATTACACAGGGCCCACCTCTAGGGGTTTACTTCTTAGTGAAAAAAGGCATCATGTGTAAAAAAAAAAAAAAAAAAAAATTTTTTATTTTCTTATAAATATCTATGCTCTTAAAGGAGAAGAACTCTATGAACCCAAGAAAATATTTTTTAAGATGAGGGAAGAATAAAAGGAGAAAACTTTCTTTGGAATAGATAAAAGGGAGAGAAGTCATAAGTACTGGGATCAGACAAAGGAGAAAGCAACTTCTTTTCTGAATAAGAGGAACAGAGATGCATCTTATATAACAGGAATTTTTAAAAAATAGACTTTTTTGACATTTGCAGGAAGGAGTAATTATATTCAGGAAAAGACAGACTGTTGCCCCTTGCGGGTCCCACAGGCAGGGAAGTGGTGGCAGCATGAGCTGGAGGGATGAAGAATGTGGGTATATTATTGTGGGAGTCCAATTAACTATATTTTCCAGGTAATAATCATACTGTCTGTGATTCATACTAAACCCTCTCTCTTAGAGTCAGCTTCTGAAATTTTACTGCTCACTGGCACCTAAAATAGAGGGAGGACAGAAATGGGGACGGGGGAGAGCAAATATCTAAAAATAGACAAGTTGGCTCATTCTGTAAAGGAGATGAAAATAAGAACTCGATTCTCAGCTATTCCAGTTTTATGGCCTATTTGTTCTTGTCCTATATAAAACAGGCCAGAATTGGCTGTAGATGAACAAAAGCTGGAATAAGCTTTCAGTAAGAAAATCAGAAAGGAAATCCAAAAGTTCTAAGTGTATGCTTTCTTTGTGGAAAAGAAGTGCACCTGGAATATTCTATGAATATCATGCTTCTTAAATGATAAGGCTTTTTGTTAAAAATCATAAGTACCTCTCAGCTTAAGGCCATTGCTGTACTTGCTTTGGCAAAATCAAGCCTCCTGATGTAGAGGAGAGCAAAAGCATTGGGGTACAGAATTTAGGATTTAGGAGAATCAGCTCTTGGACTTCCTCTTTGCTACTTGCTGCTAGTATTGTTAGGGCTGGACAGTTTTTTTTTTTTAATTGTGGAATGTTCCACGAATTTGCATGTCATCCTTATGCAGGGGCCATGCTAACCTTCTCTGTATCATTCCAATTTTAGTATACGTGCTGCTGAAGCGAGCACAAGACGGTGTTTTTGTGAGCGTGTCCTGTTTCTCCTGGGGATAAGAAGAAGAGATGAGAAAACATCAGGACCTGTGTCCACTTGGCTGGAGCCCTCTGGGCACTATCCCTTACTAATGTGTAGAATGCAGTGAACCTGGGAGTATAATCAAAAGTTACAGAATATGACAAAGCTGATTACTGAATTTGGCCACACCCTTAGTATTTGCATAATACTTTACCATCTGGACCAAGCTTCTCTACATTTCTGTTGTGCCGTGATTCTTTTTTTTTTTTTGGCAGTATGTGGGCCTCTCACTGTTGTGGTGTGGCCTCTCCCGTTGCGGAGCACAGGCTCCGGACGTGCAGGCTCAATGGCCATGGCTCACGGGCCCAGCCGCTCCGCGGCATGTGGGATCTTCCTGGACCGGGGCATGAACCCGTGTCCCCTGCATCGGCAGGCGGACTCTCAACCACTGCGCCACCAGGGAAGCCCGTGCCATGATTCTCGACTCAGAAAATGAGCCAGAGACACCAAGTAACTTTCACTGGGGCTGAGGGTTTGCTAGGCCAGTGTTGAACTACTCAACTGTTAAAGTTTGCAACAGATGTCCCAAGAGCCAATAAAAGTTAATCTTTACTGTTTCTTCAAATATGTAGGGCTAAGGTTTAGCTCCGTTCCAGTAATTAAACCATTTTTCAGAAGCGCTACACTCCCTCCTGGTTAATAAATGCATCTTTTTGTTGAGGGAGTAAAAAACATTAGTTTTTAATGTTCCCAGATCTCTGGGGAAACCAAGTGGAATTTCAACAGACTTTCCAAAAGAATAAAAAAAAGTTACTGGAGTCTAACAAGTAAGAAAATCTTTCATCTGAAAGGTAAAGTATTACAAATGTAGAAGAAACTGGAATACACATAGATCTTTTCCTTCAACAGGGACCATGCAGCATTTGTGACACCATAGCGTAAGAAAAACATTACAACTGACAGTCCACTGTGCAGATACACCAATAACAGCCTCATCTATGTGAGCAGGCCTCACAAATGGTCTTTCTAAACCTGATAATACATTCATTCTTCATCCAGATCTCTGAAGGATTTGCTCTATTTCCTAATAGTTTTGAGATAATATGTTTAATTCTGCTTCAAGAATTAACTTCTGCCCAGGTTTGAAGTAGCAGAGATGCTGAAGGCTACATTCAGACAAATGCAAAGAAGCTTCACAAGAAAGAGTTTTACTCACTGGCTATTATTATCAGTGTCATTAGTGCTTAATCTTTATGAACATAAAATTTTAAAATTATTTTCACTCCAATGCTATAGTTTTAGAAGATCACTTACAACTAAAAGGTAGAGTTGCTCTCAGACATGATCTCATTTAGCATAGAGGTGGGGGAACCAGGGGTCAATGGCTTAATTTACAGTTTAGAGTTGGGAAAAGCATCGCCCACAGAGATGAGGTTCTCTGCCCAGAAGCAGTCACTGGTAGAGGAACTAAGATGTGAAACAGGTAGCCTGAGTGGCAACATGGTACGGTGGAGGGTGTGAATTTCGGCCAAGCTTCTCAAGCTCTATAAACCTCATTTTGCTTAGCTGAGATTGAGATGGATGATGCTTTACATATCTCAAAAGCTTGTTGAGAGTAAAGTTAGGTAATTGTATGAAGGTACTTTGTATATCATAAAATAACAGACAACCGTAAATGACTATTCTGACTCACATTAAGGGCTCTTTCCTTTAGCTTTTCCTTCTTTTTTAAAAAGCTGCTCAATCGTAACTGGTGCTATCTGCATTATCACTGAAGAGGCACTTCTCTAAAATAACACATCATTTTATTTTGAGGCAAGTAGTTATTGAAAAGAAACAGTGCCCTACTCATGCAATTAGCATTTTGGACACAAGGATAATTTCATTAAATACATACACTTTAAGGATATAATTTAACTTTTTTTCCATAAAAGATGGGAACTGGGCAAAATAGATAGGTGTCCTGTAAAGAGTATGAATCACTCAGTACTATTTTAGAGTCACATTTTTTTTTTTTTTTGCGGTACGCGGGCCTCTCACTGCTGTGGCCTCTCCCGTTGTGGAGCACAGGCTCCGGACGCGCAGGCTCAGCGGCCATGGCTCACGGGCCCAGCCGCTCCGCAGCATGTGGGATCTTCCCGGACCGAGGCACGAACCCGTGTCCCCTGCATCGGCAGGCGGACTCTCAACCACTGCGCCACCAGGGAAGCCCTAGAGCCACATTTGAATCCACTTTTTGAGAGTCAAATCTGGCTATGATGTAGCATCATAGGAAGGAGGACCCTGATCCCTCAGGGATGTGATCTGTGAGCAGAGAATGAAATTCGGGATCAGTGAACTTCTAGGTCAGGCAATTTGGAAGAGACTGTTTGATTTCAGTCTTTGAAACTCACCCCTAAAACTAATTTGGGACATACCAAAACCCCAGTGGGGAAGGAGAAGTTAATTGTTCACAAAAATCCACGCTCCCCTCCCATAAAGTTGTCACGGGGAGATGGTTGTCCAACCAGGGATGACATTTCTCCTGCCTACATCCAGGTAGGATCATGGAGCTAATTCCTATCCATGGAATAGGTGTTGATGTTTTGTAGGTCACTTCTGAGCTTTTGTTTTGTTTTGTTTTTTGTTTGTTTTTTAAGCAGCACCTACTCCAGTCTTTCTTTCTCTGCTTATTGGCTGGATCTGGAGAGCTCCAGAGCTCTAGGCAGAACCACTGATGGAAGGCACCTGGGACCCTAAATCACTGCATGGAGAAGAACTGCCCTGCCCACCGACCAAGTATTCCTGCCCTGGAGCATTCTGTGAGCAAATGTAAACTTGTACTGTGTTAAGCTACAATAAAATTTGGGGTTAAAGTTATAGCAGCCAACTGAGCCGGCGCGGCACAACTACTGAAGCCCGTGCACGCCTAGAGCCCGTGCTCCGCAACAAGACAAGCCACCGCAATGAGAAGCCTGCACACAGCAACGAAGAGAGCCCCCGCTCGCCACAACCAGAGAAAGCCTGTGCACAGCAATGAAGACACAATGCAGCAATAAATAAATTTACATTAAAAAAAAACAACAAAAAAGTTATAGCAGCTGGTGAAGCGATACATCCTATTTACAGAGCTGTTATGAAGAGTGATGATATAGTAAATATACGTCTTTTAATCAAACATTTAAAAAGTAAAAAGAACCTTGTTCTTAGAAAGTTACCTTTATCACAATTGACTCCATAGAATCCAGGTGGACAGATGCAGAAACCGGGAGTAACACAAAGCCCGCCGTTCATGCATTGTGGTGTACAAAGGGCTAATGGGGAGAGAGAATTCTGATTAAGACCAAATAGGGTTTTGCGAGCAGGACCATTTTGGAAATGTCAATAATACAACAGGTCTGTATTTTCAAGCTTTGTAGTTGACATTAAAGTAGTCACTCTTTAGAGATACAAGTTTGCTATATTAAAAATTATTTTTATGCAGTAAATAAGGCTATTTTTCAACCAATTTCATAGAAGAGAATTAAAATTTGCCCAGAATCATTATTTTAACTAAGATGTGGTCTTCTTAAGACTGTAAATATTTTTTCTTGCCTTATTTCCTCAATCTTCCAATTTCAAAATCAGTGCAGATGAAGGTCAGGACAAGATGGCGGAGTAGGACCTTGACCTCACCTTCTCTCACGAGCACACCAGAATCACAACTAAGTGCTAAACAATCATCGATAAAAAGACTGGAACCTACCAAAAAAGATATTCTACATCCAGAGACATAAAGAAGAAACCACAACAAGACAGTAGTAAGAGCATACTCGTGATATAATCAAATCCCATAGCCCTCAGGTGCGTGACCCATAAGCTGAAGAATAGTTATATTGCAGAAGTTCTCCCACAGGAGTGAGAGTTCTGAGTCCCACATCAGGCTCCCCAGCCTGGAGGTCTGACATTGGGAAGAGGAACCCCCAGAGCAGTTGGTTTTGAAGGCCAGCGGGGCTTGAATGCAGGAGCTCCACAGGACTCGGGGAAACAGACACTCCACTCTTGGAGGGTGCACACCAGGTCTTGTGTAACTGGGACCCAGGGCAAAAGTAATGACTTCATAGGAGCCTAGGCCAGACTCATCTAGTTTTGAAGGGTCTCCAGGGGTGGGGGGCAGCTGTGGCTCACTCTGGGGACAAGGACACTGGTGGCAGAGGTATCGGAGAGTATTCATTGGTACGAGCTCTCCTGGAGGCCGACACTTTGCCACCAAGACCTGGCCCCACCCAATGGCCTGTAGGCTCCAGTGCTGGGACACCTCAGGCCAAACAACAAACAGGGTAGGAACGCAGCCCCATCCATCAGCAGACAGGCTGCCTAAAGACTTCCTGAGCCCACAGCCACCTCTAGACATACCCCTTAACATGGCCCTCCCCAACAGAGGGCCAAGACCCAGCTGCACTCACCAGTGAGCTTCCCACCAGGAAGCCTACACAAGCCTCTAGACCAGCCTCACCCACCAGGGGGCAGACACCAGAAGCAAGAATACTATGATCCAGCAGGCTGCAGAACTGAGTCCACAAACACAGGTCAGAATCTACCAGCTGGTCCCTGGCTCCTGGGCAATGAGAGGGGAGTGTACTTCTGGGACACACAGGACATCCCCTACAGAGGGCCATTTCTCCAAGGTCAAGAAACATAACTAACCTACCACATACATAAAAATTCAAATAGAAGTTTAGACAAAATGAGATGGCAGAAGAATATATTCCAGACAAAAGAACAAGATAAAACCCCAGAAGACCAACTAAGTGGAGATAGGCAATCTACCCAAGAAAGAGTTCAGAGTAATGATCATAAAGATGATCCAAGAACTCAGGAAAACAATGGATGCACAGAGCGAGAAGTTACAAGAGTTTTTTAACAAAGAGTTCAAAAATACAAAAAACAACCACACAGTTGAAGAATACAATAATTGAAATGAAAAAATACACTAGAAAGAATCAACAGCAGAATGAATGAGGCAGAAGAATGTACAAGTAAGCTGGAAGACAGAGTGGTGGAAATCACTGCTGTGGAACAGAATAAAGAAAAAAGAATGAAAAGAAATGAGGACAGTTTAAGAGACCTCTGGGACAATACCAAATGCACCAGTATTTGCATTATATGGGTCCCAGAAGGAGAAAAGAGAGAGAAAAGGCCTGAGAAAATATTTGAAGAGATAATAGCTGAAAAATTCCCTAACATGGGAAAGGAAGCAGTCACCCAACTCCAGAAAGTGCAGAGAGAGCCATACAGGATTAAACCAAGGAGGAACACACCAAGACATCTACTAATCAAATTGACAAAAATTAAAGATAAAGATAAAATATTAAAAGCAACAAGGGAAAAGTGATAAATAACAAAGAAGGGAATCCCCATAAGGTTATCAACTGATTTTTCAGCAGAAATTCTGCAGGCCAGAAGAAAGTAGCATGGTATACTTAAAGTAATGAAAGGGAAAAACCTACAACCAAGAATACTCTACCTAGCAAGGCTCTCATTCAGATTTGATGGAGAAATTAAAAGCTTTACAGACAAGCAAAACCTATAAGAATTCAGCAGCACCAAATTAGCTTTACAACAAATGCTAAAGGAACTTCTCTAGGTGGAAAAGAAAAGGCCACAACTAGAAATAAGAAAATTATGAAATGGGAAAGGTGAACAGTAAAGGCAAACATACAGTAAAGGTAGGAAATCATCTGCACACAAATACAATATCAAAACCAGCAATCGTGAGAACAGGAGAGTACAAATGCAGGATATTAGAAATGCATTTGAAATTAAGAGATCAGTAACTTAAAACAATTGTGTATATGTATAGACTGATATATCAAAACCTCATGGTAACTGCAAACCAAAAATCTATAATATATATACATACAAAAAAGAAAAAGGAATCCAAACACAACACTGAAGATAGTCATCAAATCACAAGAGAAGAGAACAAAAGAGGAAAGGAAGAAAAAAGACCTACAAAAACAAATCCAAAACAGTTAACAAAATGGCAATAGGAACATACATATTGATAATTACCTTAAGTGTAAATAGATTAAATGCTCCAACCAAAAGACACAGACTGGCTAAATGGATACAAAAACAAGACCTGTGTGTATGCTGTCTATAAAAGACCCACTTCAGATCTAGAAACACATACAGACTGAAAGTGAGGAGATGGAAAAAGGTATTGCATGCAAATGGAAATCAAAAGAAAGCTGGAGTAGCAATACTCATATTAGACAAAGTAGACTTTAAAATAAAGACTGTTGCAAGAGATAAAGAAGGACACTATATAATGAGCAAGGGATCAACCCAAGAAGAAGATAATAACAATTGTAAATATATATGCACCCAACATAGGAGCACCTCAATAATAAGGCAAACATTAACAGACATAAATGGAGAAATTGATAGTAACATAGTAATAGTGGGGGATTTTAACACCCCACTTACATCAATGGACAGATCATCCAGACAGAAAATCAATAAGGAAACACAGGTCTCAAATGACACATTAGACCAGATGGACTTAATTGATATTTATAAAGCATTCCATCTGAAAGCCTTAGAATACACATTCTTTTCAAGTACACATGAACATTCTCCAGGATAGATCACATACTGGGTCACAAATCAAGCCTCAGTAAATATAAGAAAATTGAAATCATATCAAGCATCTTTTCTGACCACAATGCATGAGATTAGAAATCAACTAAAAAAAGAAAACTGCAAAAAACGCATGCTATTAAATAACCAATAGATCACTGAAAAAATCAAAGAGGAAATCAAAAAATACCTAGAGACAAATGAAAATGGAAACACGATGTTCCAAATGCTATGGGATGCAGCAAAAGCAGCTGTAAGAGTGAAGTTTATAATGATACAAGCTTACCTCAGGAAACAAGAAAAATCTCAAATAAACAACCTAACATTACACCTAAAGCAACTAGAGAAAGAAGAACAAATAAAACCCAAAGTTAGTAGAAGGAAAGAAATCATAAACATCAGAGCAGAAATAATGAAATAGAGACAAAGAAAACAATAAAAAAGATCAATAAAACTAAAAGCTAGTTCTTTGAAAAGATGAATATAATTGATAAGCCTTTAGCCAGACTCATCAAGAAAAAAAGGGAGAGGGCCCAAATCAATAAAATTAGAAACGACAAAGGAGAAGTTACAACTGACACCACAAATACAAAGGACCATAAGAGACTAAGCAACTATATACCAATAAAATGGACAACCTAGAAGACATGGACAAATTCTTAGAAAGGTACAATCTCCCAAGATTGAACCAAGAAGAAACAGAAAATATGAACAGACCAATTACCAGTACTGAAATTGAATCTGTGATGCAAAAGCTCCAAACAAACAAAAGTCCAGGACCAGATGGCTTCACAGGTGAATTCTAACAAACGTTTAGAGAAGAGTTAACACCTATCCTTCTGAAGCTATTCCAAAAAATTACAGAGAAAGGATCACTCCAAAATTCATTCTATGTGCCCACCATCACCCTGATACCAAAACCAGACAAAGATACCACACGCACACAAAAAATTAGAGGCCAATATCACTGATGAACAGAGACGCTAAAATCCTCAACAAAATACAAGCAAACTGAATCCAACGATACATTAAAAGGATCATACCCAGTGATCAAGTGGGATTTATCCCAGTCATGCAAGGATTTTTCAATATCTGCAAATCAATCTGTGTGATACACCACATTAACAAATTGAAGAATAACAATCACATGATCATCTCAGTAGATGCAGAAAAAGCTTTTGATAAAATTCAACATCCATTTATTATAAAAACTCTCCAGAAAGTGGGCATAGAAGGAACATACCTCAACATAATACAAGCCATATATGACAAATGCACAACTAACATCATACTCAACAGTGCAAAGCTGAAAGCATTTCCTCTAAGATCAGGAAGAAGACAAGGATGTGTATTCTTGCCACTTTTATTCAACATAGTTTTGGAAGTCCTAACCACAGCAATCAGAGAAGAAAAAGAAATAAAAGGGATCCAAATTGGAAAAGCAGTAGTAAAACTGTCACTGTCTGCAGATGACATGATGCTATATATAGAAAATCCTCAAGACGCTACCAGAAAACTACTCAGCTCATCAATGAATTCAGTAAATTTACAGGATACAAAATTCATACACAGAAATCCATTGCATTTCTATACACTAACAACGAAAGATCAGAAAGAAATTAATGAAATTAAGGAAACAATCCTACTTACCATTGCATCAAAAGGAATGAAATACCTAGTAATTAACCTACCTAAGGAGGCAGAAGACCTGTACTCTGAAAACTATAAGATGCTGATGGAAGAAACTGAAGATGACCCAAACAGATGGAAAGATGTACTGTGTTCTTGGGTTGGAAGAATCAATATTGTTAAAATGACCATACTACCCAAGGCAATCTACAAATTCAGTGTCATCCCTATCAAATCACGAATGGCATTTTTCACAGAGCTAGAGCAAAAATTTTAAAATATGTATGGAAACACAAAAGATCCCGAATAGCCAAAGCAATCTTGAGAAAGAAAAATGGAGCTGGAGGAATCAGGTTCCCTGACTTCAGACTATACTACAAACCTACAGTAATCAAAACAGTATGGTACTGGCACAAAAAACAGACACATAGATCAATGGAACAGGATGGAAAGCCCAGAAATAAATCCATGTACCTATGGTCAATTCATCTCTGACAAGGGAGGAAATACTATACAATGGAGAAAAGACTGTCTCTTCAATAAGTGGTGCTGGGAAAACTGGACAGCTACATGTAAAAGAATGAAATTAGAACATTCTCTAACACCATACACCAAAAACGCTCAAAATGTTATAAAGACCTAAATGTAAGACCAGATACTATAATACTCGTAGAGGAAGACATAGGCAGAACACTCTTTGAGATAAATTGCAGCAGTATCTTTTTATATCCATCCCCTAGAGTAATGGAAATTAAAAAATAAACAAATGGGACCTAATTAAACTTAAAAGCTTTTGCACAGCAAAGGAACCCATAAACAAGAAGAAAAGACAACCCTCAGAATGGGAGAAAATATTTTCAAACAAAGCAACTGACAAAGGATTAATCTCCAAAATATACAAGCAGCTCATGCAGCTCAATAACAAAAAAACAAACAACCCAATCAAAAAATGGGCAGAAGACCTAAATAGACTTTTCTCCAAAGAAGACATACAGATGGCCAAGAGGCACATGAAAAGCTACTCAGCATCACTAATTATTAGAGAAATGCAAATCAGAACTACAATGAGGTACCACCTCACACTGGTCAGAATGGCCATCATCAAAAATTCTACAAATAATGCCGGAGAGGGTGTGGAGAAAAAGGAACCCTCCTACACTGTTGGTGGGAATGTAAATTGCACCCAGTGTCCATTGCAGCACTATTTACAATAGCCAAGACATGGAAGTAACTTAAATGTGCATCGACAGATGAATGGATAAAGAAGATGTGAGACGGATACACACACACACACACACACACACACTGGAATATTAGCCATAAAAAGAATAAAATAATGCCATTTGCAGCAACATGGATGGACCTAGGGATAATTATACTGAATGAAGTGAGCTAGACAGACAAATATCATATGATACCACTTATATTTGGAATCTAAAAAAAAAGATACAAATGAACTTATATACAAAACAGAAAAAGACCCATAGGCATAGAAAGCAAACTTATGGTTACCAAAGGAGAAAGGGAAGGTGGGGGAGGGATAAATTAGGAGGTTGGGATTAACAGATACACACACTACTAGATAACCAAGAACCTACTGTATAGCACAGAGAACTATACTCAATATTTTGTAATAACCTATATGGGAAAAAATCTGAAAAAAAAATATATATAACTGAATGACTTTGTTGTACACCTGAAACTAACAACGCTGTAAACCAACTATATTTCAATTAAGAAAATAAAATAAAGAAAAAAAATCAATGCAGACAAGAAAAAAGTCTATTTTTTGAAGATGAAAAATATTTTGCTTACTCTGGTCAAATAAGCTCAGTATATGTGAGCTTGTGGTTTAGACACCTTTGTGGTTAATAAACATTTTCATGTTCATCTCTTTTTTCATATAGCTTTCTTAGTAGTAATTTCACCGAAATATATATATTTACTACACAAATGATTTTCATCCTTTTTTTTTTTTCCTAGAGCACCTTCATAACTCAGGTGTAGACCTAATTGTGAAACAAGCTACTTTTAATTGGAGTAGATACTTTCAAATCACTCATAATACTAGCTTTTAAAAACCATTTTAGTGGAGGGAAAAAAACTCAAAACTTTCATAAGATTATGCTAAAGCATAGTATATATAATAGTGAATTGTGGAGGGGGGTAGAAGAGAGTGAAAGTGGCCACAAAGAATGTAGACATTGTGCCAGTTTTCTGCTCCTGTCACCACATATTGGATTTAACAGAAAACCACTCCTAGAAGAATACTTTCCAATAGCTTTTCTGTGGCTTTTTAAAACTGCACAAATCCTTATAATGTGACCAGAAAGATAATTTCAGGTGATGTGTTAAAAATACATGTGGGGCTCCTGTGTAACACCCATTTCATTAGGAAGCAAGCAGGGAAACTGGCTGTCTCTGTTCTTACCTTTCTCACAGTGAGGTCCATAGAATCCATCAGGACACTGGCAGACCCGCCTTTCATTACAAAAGCCTCCATTTCGGCACCCTCCTGGGCACTCAGCTTCACCAAAGAGAAACAAGGTTTATATAGACAGCTTTCAAATCATGTTGAGTGAATTACAGGGGCATGAAGAGGCTAACGGTCACTTTTTCCCCAGCACACCAATTATCATAATTTATTGAATACCAGTACTTCCACTTCATTCTCTGTACACTGCCTGTACTTCACTAAGTCTTCATGAAAGTAAGATACTGCCTCTCAGTCCTACTTCCAACAGTAGGGAGCTCGTGGAAGAAGGCAAAGCGAGCTTATGTTCTGCCTTCCTCCCACCCATCAATCTACTGCATTTCCTTAAATTCACACTGAAACAGAATGATGGATATTGCCCTCAATATTCATTTTCAGAGGGGGGAATGACCTTTCGGTACATCTTTAGGGCACTGAAAGCCTCCAGAGCTTAAATTCTGTGTTGGAAGAGCTTGTATCAGGATGGGAAAGGAGACAGCATGGGAAAGCCTTCAAGCTTAACTGGGAATCCGGGCTGTGATGGAGAGGTGCCTTTGCCTGGCAGAGATCACTGGCGTGATCTTTGGAAGTCAAAAGCACCAAGCTTTTGGCAGGGCGTATGGTTTGTAGTAGTTGCTGGTGATGACTGGAACCCTTGCTATGAGGGTGGGGACTCCCAAAGATTGTGTTGGAGGAGGGAAAGAAGAGAGGTGGAAGACAGGGCATTTTGAAGGGCACTGGAGTTCCTAAACTTATGAGTGCAGTCAAAGCAGAGAAAGTCTGTCTTAGTACTATTAGTGGACCCTGCGTTTACCCCTCCTCCCACTGGTGTGGTTTTAATTATACAAAATAATTATCTAGCTAGCTAGCTACAATGTTTGGCCCAAATCACACCTGGAAGCCTTATGAGCCTTCTCTGGAATCACCATCACTGATTACCTTGTTGACATGTTTTAAAGAAGATGGCATTCTGAGGTGTCTGCAGGATGGTGTTGCCTTCAGAATTCATTACAATCACATTCACTTCAAATGCTGCCACTCCATCTTGTTTGCCGAGACATGGAAAACCAACTTGAACAACTAAAGAAAAAGAAGGTATGGAGAAACAGTTTATCTAGTTGATCCCAGTTTTACAGAAATCTTGGTAAGAGAGACAAAGAACAAAGCAAAAATGTTCACATTTTGTTATCAGACATGCTTGTATCTCCACTAGAGTACGGACTGTATTTTGATTATCTGGGCATTCTCCACAGAACGTGTACGTCATGCTGAGTGGAGAATTAATGACCCTCATTAATTTGTACCCTACTAATATGAAACTGGGGATATTTTGTTCATAGTCTGAACTTGTACCATCTTGGAAAAAAAAGATGGTAAAATGTTCTCTAAGAAGTAAAGGTGCAAATAGGTAGCATAGATTAATTAGGAGAAGAAACTTTGTGAACACCTTCACCAGCCTCCATATAATTCAAAAAGAGCTAAAAGTCAGCACTGCAGAATCTATTAAATAAAGCCCCATAAGCAACACCCCACTGGTTTACTTTTACTCTGTATGCTTGAAAGTGACAAAATATCTTCTTTGGAAATATTCTACAACTCAGACTAGACCCCAAACATTGGACTGAGTTAATAAACGTAATATTTTCTCAGGCTATTTGTTAATATTGAGAAGTGTCCATATCTTGGGGATCTAGAAGAGAGTTTGCTGTGATGAAGTAATCTCACAATAGACATGTCTAATGGTTTAGGTTCCTAAAGAGGAGACACTTCTTTTTAGTGAAACTGATGATCACTTGGGGTATGTAGGTGTAGACTAAGCAGAGAGTGGGAACTAATAGTGTTGCTGTACAGAGATGGCGAGGAGTTGTCCACAACTTCAGCTGTGAAATACCCACAAATCATTGGGTGGAAATTGGCTCAAGTCATTGGCTGAGAGGCCGATTTCATAAATTTCTGAAATCCACTGGATTATCCTAACATATCCACTGGAGAAGACTGATCTAGCTGATCCACTAGACTCCAGTTCTTCCTTATGAATAGAACAAATATTGCTAAGAGGTATACATATGAAATTCTGTTTTTTTGTTTCTGTATGGCAGGTTACGGTTACTGCCAAGCTTGGGAAAATCGTACCATGCCAGGAAAAATCCTTTCCCTTCAGAGTTTTCATAAACCTTTCCCCTAGTTGTACAAGAAGAAGTGAGCTAGAAGTCAGTGTGCTCTTTTCCATAATGCACTGCACACCAGTTGGTCATACAATCTTAACGTGCTTGGCAACCAGAAACCACTCTCAAGGCTTTGGCATTGTCAGTGTTCATTACTGTGCTCTTCTCCAAATAACACGGGTTTCCAGTTCTCCTGAATCTTGAGATCTGAGCATTGTAAATAATTAAATGATGGAAAAAACCCAGATATTTTAACAGAAATAAAAAGAGAGAAAAAAAACAAACTTGTTTCTGAAGTCCCAAAGTATAATTGTCCCCACTGAAAACCTTGGTTTAATGAAATTGTATATATGGAAATGCAAACTTACAAAATACAAAAATCCATAGTAGGGATTTCCATTTCAAAAGGAAGCAAAGGACTGTACAAGGAAAACCGCGTTGGATCTGTTATTGCGGGATAGTTGTGAAATATACATAGGATTTTTTCCTATGGCTGCATCCCGGATCTGGAAATTTTACTTGGGGACCAAGGGAATCTGAAAGGCTACATGGATAGAGATGATTTGCAAAAAGCAAGACTCCAGTTCTTGTCGTAGAGTTCACAGACTTCCTCACTTACTGGCCTTTTCTTTCCTTGTTTGTAACAAATGTCTTCCCTTTTTTTCTGCCCTCTCCTCTATCAGTCTCTACTTTTCTATCTCTGCCTCTTCTTTTTTCTCCCAGTTTTCTTTTTTTTCCCCTGCTCTGCACCTGGATTGTATCTTCACTGAACAATCGGGCACTTTGAGAACTAACTGGAAGCAGTCTTGTAGGGAAGAGCTGTATGGAATTATCTGCTTTTATGGTGAACTTGGCATTTGTGAATGGGTATCCTGTTCACGATATTAATTGCTAGCAAAAACAAGAAAAAGAGCACAGGAGTAAAACGTGGATTTTTCTGAATACGCATTGTGATGACCAGCAGTTACCTTACCGACTGATATCCAGAGGAAAATAATTTGGAAGATTCTTCTGTCCATGTGGAAGACAGGCTCTTGGTGCTCCAGCCAGGCATCAGGGCTGTGCCTTTGAGGTGGGAGAGCCAAGTTCAGGACACTGGTCCACAAGAGACCTCCCAGCTCCACGTAATATCAAACGGCGAAAATCTCCCAGCTCCACGTAATATCAAATGGCGAAAATCTCCCCGAGATCTCCATCTCAACACCAAGACCCAGCTCCACTCAACGACCAGCAAGCTACAGTGCTGGACACCCTATGCCAAACAACTAGCAAGACAGGAACACAACCCCATCCATTAGCAGAGAGGCTGCCTAAAATCATAAAAAGTCCAAAGACACCCCAAAACACACCACCAGATGTGGACCTGCCCACCAGAAAGACAAGATCCAGCCTCATCCACCAGAACACAGGCACTAGTTCCCTCCAGCAGGAAGCCTACACAACCCACTGAACCAACCTTAGCCACTGGGGACAAACACCAAAAACAGCGGGAACTACGAACCTGCAGCTGGCGAAAAGGAGACCCCAAACACAGTAAGTTAAGCAAAATGAGAAGACAGAGAAACACACAGCAGATGAAAGAGCAAGATAAAAACCCACCAGACCTAACAAAAGAAGAGGAAATAGGCAGTCTACCTCAAAAAGGATTCAGAATGATAGTAAAGATGAACCAAAATCTTGGAAATAGAATGGAGAAAATACAAGAAACATTTAACAAGGACTTAGAAGAACTAAAGAGCAAACAAACAGTGATAAACAGCACAATAAATGAAATTAAAAATTCTCTACGGGCTTCCCTGGTGGCGCAGTGGCCGAGAGTCTGCCTGCTGATGCAAGGGACACGGGTTTGTGCCCCGGTCCGGGAAGATCCCACATGCCGCGGAGCGGCTGGGTCCATGAGCCATGGCGGTTGAGCCTGCGCGTCTAGAGCCTGTGCTCTGCAACGAGAGAGGCCACAACAATGAGAGGCCCACGTACCGCCAAAAAAAGAAAAAAAAAGAAAAAATCTCTAGAAGGGATCAATAGCAGAATAACTGAGGCAGAAAAACAGATAAGTGACCTGGAAGATAAAATAGTGGAAATAACTACTGCAGAGCAGAATAAAGAAAAAAGAATGAAAATAATTGAGGACAGTCTCAGAGACCTCTGGGACAACATTAAATGCACCAACATTCGAATAATAGGAGTCCCAGAAGAAGAAGAGAAAAAGAAAGGGACTGAGAAAATATTTGAAGACCTTATAGTTAAAAACTTCCCTAATATGGGAAAGGAAACAGTTAATCAAGTCCAGGAAGCACAGAGAGTCCCATACAGTATAAATCCAAGAGAAACATGTCAAGACACATGTTAATTAAACTATCAAAAATTAAATACAAAGAAAAAATAATAAAAGCAGCAAGGGAAAAACAACAAATAACACACAAGGGAAGCCCCATAAAGTTAACAGCTGATCTTTCAGCAGAAACTCTGCAAGCCAGAAGGGACTGGCAGGACATATTTAAAGTGATGAAGCAGAAAAACCTACAACCAAGATTACCCTACCCAGCAGGGATCTCATTCAGATTTGACAGAGAAATTAAAAGCTTTACAGACAAGCAAAGCTAAGAGAATTCAGCACCACCAAACCAGCTTTACAACAAATGCTAAAGGAACTTCTCTAGGCAGGAAACACAAGAGAAGGAAAAGACCTACAATAACAAACCCAAAACAATTAAGAAAATGGTAATAGGAACATACATATCGATAATTACCTTAAATGTAAATGGATTAAATGCTCCAACCAAAAGACACAGACTGGCTGAATGGACACAAAAACAAGACCCATATATGTGCTGTCTACAGTATACCCACTTCAGACCTAGGGACACATACAGACTGAAAGTGAGGGGATGGAATAAGATATTCCTTGCAAATGGAAATCAAAAGAAAGCCGGAGTATCAATTCTCGTATCAGAGAAAATAGACTTTAAAATATAGACTATTACAAGAGACAAAGAAGGACACTACATAATGATCAAGGGATCAATCCAAGAAGAAGATATAACAATTGTAAATATTTATGCACCCAACATAGGAGCACCTCGGTACATAAGGCAAATGCTAACAGCCATAAAAGGGGAAATCGACAGTAACACAATCATAGTAGGGGACTTTAACACCCCACTTTCACCAATGGACAGATCATCCAAACTGAAAATAAATAAGGAAACACAAGCTTTAAATGATACATTAAACAAGATGGACTTAAATGATATTTATAGGACATTCCATCCAAAAACAACAGAATACACATTCTTCTCAAGTGCTCATGGAACATTCTCCAGGATAGATCATAACTTGGTTCACAAATCAAGCCTTGGTAAATTTAAGAAAACTGAAATCATTTCAAGTATCTTTTCTGACCACAACGCTATGAGACTAGATATCAATTACAGGAAAAAATCTGTAAAAAATACACACACATGGAGGCTAAACAATACACTACTTAATACCCACTGAAGAAATCAAAGAGGAAATCAAAAAATACCTAGAAATAAATGACAATGAAAACACGATGACCCAAAACCTATGGGATGCAGCAAAAGCAGTTCTAAGAGGCAAGTTTATAGCAATACAATCCTACCTTAAGAAACAAGAAACATCTCAAATAAACAACCTAACCTTACACCTAAAGCAATTAGAGAAAGTAGAACAAAAATATCCCAAAGTTAGCAGAAGGAAAGAAATCATAAAAATCAGATCAGAAAGGAATGAAGGAAACAATAGCAAAGATCAATAACACTAAAAGCTGGTTCTTTGAGAAAATAAATAAAATTGTTAAACCATTAGCCAGACTTATCAAGAAAAAAAGGGAGAAGACTCAAATCAATAGAATTAGAAATGAAAAAGGAGGAGTAACAACTGACACTGCAGAAATACAAAGGATCATGAGAGATTACTACAAGCAACTATATGCCAATAAAATGGACAACCTGGAAGAAATGGACAAATTCTTAGAAATGCACAGCCTTCTGAGACTGAACCAGGAAGAAATAGAAAATATGAACAGACCAATCACAAGCACTGAAATTGAAACTGTGATTAAAAATCTTCCAACAAACAGAAGCCCAGGACCAGATGGCTTCACAGGCGAATTCTATCAAACATTTAGAGAAGAGCTAACACCTATCCTTCTCAAACTCTTCCAAAATATAGCAGAGTTAGGAATACTCCCAAACTCATTCTATGAGGCCACCATCACCCTGATACCAAAACCAGACAAAGATGTCACAAAGAAAGAAAATTACCGGCCAATATCACTGATGAATACAGATGCAAAAATCCTCAACAAAATCCTAGCAAACAGAATCCAACAGCCCATTAAAAGGATCATACACCATGATCAAATGGGGTTTAACCCAGGAATGCAAGGATTCTTCAGTATATGCAAATCAATCAATGTGATACACCATATTAACAAATTGAAAGAGAAAAACCATATGATCATCTCTACAGATGCAGGGAAAGCTTTTGACAAAATTCAACACCCATTTATGATAAAAACCCTCCAGAATGTGGGCATAGGGGGAACTTTCCTCAACATAATAAAGACCATATATGACAAAACCACAGCCAACATCGTCCCCAATGGTGAAAAAGAGAAACCATTTCCACTAAGTTCAGGAACAAGGCAAGGTTGCCCACTCTCACCACTATTATTCATCATAGTTTTTGAAGTTTTAGCCACAGCAATCAGAGAAGAAAAATAAATAAAAGGAATCCAAATCTGAAAAGAAGAAGTAAAACTGTCACTGTTTGCAGATGACATGATACTATACATAGAGAATCCTAAAGATGCTACCAGCTAACTACTAGAGCTAATCAATGAATTTGGTAAAGTAGCAGGATACAAAATTAATGCACAGAAATCTCTGGCATTCCTATACACTAATGATGAAAAATCTGAAAGTGAAATTAAGAAAACACTCCCATTTACCATTGCAACCAAAAGAATGCAATATCTATGAATAAACCTACCTAAGGAGACAAAAAACCTGTATGCAGAAAATTTTAAGACACTGATGAAAGAAATTAAAGATGATACAAATAGATGGAAACATATACCGTGTTCTTGGATTGGAAGAATCAACATTGTGAAAATGACTCTACTACCCAAAGCAATCTACAGTTTCAATGCAATCCCTATCAAAGTACCAATGGCATTTTTCACAGAACTAGAATAAAACATTGCACAATTTTTATGGAAACACAAAAGACCCTGAGTAGCCAAAGCAACCTTGAGAAAGAAAAATGGAGGTGGAGGAATCAGGCTCCTTGATTTTAGACTATACTACAAAGCTACAGTAATCAAGACAGTATGGTACTTGCACAAAAACAGAAATATAGGTCAATGGAACAGGATAGAAAGCCCAGAGATAAACGCACACACATATGGTCACCTTATCTTTGATAAAGGAGGCACCCTCTTCAATAAGACAGCCTGGAAAAAAGACAGCCTCTTCAATAAGTGGTGCTGGGAAAACTGGACAGCTACATGTAAAAGAATGAAATTATAATACTCCCTAACACCATAAACTAAAATAAACTCAAAATGGATTAAAGACCTAAATGTAAGGCCAGACACTATAAAACTCTGAGAGGAAAACATAGGCAGAACATTATGACATAAATCACAGCAAGATCCTTTTTGACCCACCTCCTAGAGAAATGGAAATAAAAATAAAAATAAACAAATGGGACCTAATGAAACTTTAAAGCTTTTGCACAGCAAAGGAAACTATAAACTAGATGAAAAGACAGCCCTCAGAATGGGAGAAAATATTTGCAAACAAAGCAACTGACAAAGGATTAATCTCCAAAATTTACAAGCATCTCAATATTAAAAAAAACAAAAAAAAAACAGTCCAAACATGGGCAGAAGACCTAAATAGACATTTCTCCAAAGAAGATATACAGGTTGCCAAGAAACACATGAAAGGATGCTCAACATCACTAATCATTAGAGAAATGCAAATCAAAACTATAATGAGGTATCACCTCACACCAGTCAGAACGGCCATACTCAAACAAAAATCCAGAAACAATAAATGCTGGAGAGGGTGTGGAGAAAAGGGAATCCTCTTGCACTGTTGGTGAGAATGTAAATTGATACAGCCACTATGGAGAACAGTATGGTGTTTCCTTAAAAAACTAAAAATAGAACTACCATATGACCCAGCAATCCCATTACTGGACATATACCCTGAGAAAACCATAATTCAAAAAGAGTCATATACGACAATGTTCATTGCAGCAGTATTTACAGTAGCCAGGATATGGAAGCAACCTAAGTGTCCGTTGACAGATGAATGGATAAAGAAGATGTGGCACATATATACAATGGAATATTACTCAGCCATAAAACGAATCAAAACTGAGTTATTTGCAGTGAGGTGGATGGACCTAGAGACTGTCATACAGAGTGAAGTAACTCAGAAAGAGAAAAACAAAGACCATATGCTAACACATATATAAGGAGTCAAAAAAAAAAAAAGGTTGTGAATCACCTAGGGGCAGGACAGGAATAAAGACGTAGACGTAGGGAATGGACTTGAGGACACGGGGTGAGGGAAGGGTAAGCTGGGACGAAGTGAGAGAGTGGCATGGACACATATACACTACCAAATGTAAAACAGATAGCTAGTGGGAAGCAGCCACATAGCACAGGGAGATCAGTTCGGTGCTTTGTGTCCACCTAGAGGGGTGGGATAGGGAAGGTAGAAGGGAGACGCAAGAGGGAGGAGAAATGGGCATAAATGTATATTTATAGCTGATTCACTTTGTTATACAGCAGAAACTAACTGTAAAGCAATTATACTCCAATAAAGATGTCTTAAAAAAAAAGACCTCTTCCACACTGAGACCAGTATGGTGCTCATACAGCCTCAGCCTCGGTCATGCAAACCACTACCTCACAACAAGGGAAGAGATGAATAAGGTGCGCGAGATCTCATCCTCAACACCACATGATTATAAGCTGTTCCATGAATATAAATCATCCAACACAAATAGTCATCCATTCATTCTCTCAGCAAATACTTACTGAGTACCTACTCTGGGCTTCACTTTCTAAGGATGGGGGTCACCGGGAAGAAGATGGTCCTCCCAGCATTAACACCTATTTGACAATTTCTACACATTGGATTCCTGATGGTCTTGGTTGAGAAACACCCCTGCTCTGTTGGTTTCATGGGATGACAGAGAAAGAGTGTTCCAACAGGTAAAGCCTTGGCTTGATGGAAACTGTTTTTCGTTATCCAACTCGGGAATTTTACTGAACCACCCTGCAGTTTGTATTTCCTGTTCTTGTTCTCTTCAGATGCCAGAAAGCAGGCACTTCATAACTGTTAAAGATCAAGAGTTTTCTTTTTTGTGCAACGCTTAGGCATATAGGAGTCTGTAGGATAAAAGGACACCTTAGCAGCTTGAGGGTATTAAATAGACCAGCAGAGTAATGAACGCTACCTGGATGCTTAGGAGCAAGACACACTGATTTGGTTACTTTTTAATAATTCAAGTTACCCTCACTGCTCATGCTGGGGGGACTGAGCTTAATGAGGCTAATGAGTAACTGCCCTGAAATGAACTACAATTCCCATAAACTTCTTGCACCTGCATTTCTGCAAACAAATCCTACATCTGCCTCCAAAAATCTCTATGGGGAGAGGGGGGGTTGTCCGTGTAAAATGTGTGTGTGTGTGTGTGTGTATAAATGCGCACACATGTGCATGAGTCACCTCATCCCAGGCTTGTTCTTTTTAGTCTCACCTTGCCCAAAGTATCATCCACTTTTTCTTCTACATTTTATTAAAGATTCTAATTAGCAAATGATGTTTTCTCTAAACATGATCTATTAAAGTGTTCTCATATCATATATTCAAAACCTTACTGCTTCAATATCGTAAGAAGCAGAACTTCAGTAAACTTTTTTTTTTTTACTAGACACAAAAAACTGATAAAACCGGGAAGATTTTGGATATAAGCATTTGATTAGAAATCCAAAGATTCAAGATTTATTTTAAGTTGAGGAGGTATAACTGTGCAATTAATGAACACCTTTTAATGGGCTGAATGAGTTTGTACGTCTTTAATAATCAGAAAAAGACGAAAGAAAAATTCAAAAACATGAAATGGAAATTGAGAGACATATTATGTATTTATCTTACTCCTGACCACTTCTTAAGAAAAAGAACAAATGTGCTCAAGAAAAATTTCATAGAAAATTATCTTCAACTCAAAAGGAACACCAAGTGACGTGGCATGAGACTGAGTAATGCCCTATTCCAAGAATTTGGTGGTCATATTCTAAGAACTTTCTTGTCTCCATGATGTAGCAGTATGCAATAATACTAGCATTATCATCTGAGCGGAACTGGGGTACCCATGTATCTGGAATGGGATATTCATATCCTTGAGGCTACAAATCTCAGGTGAGTGTATCTCCAGAACCCAAGGCCTTTTTCCTTCATAGGAGCTTCCTAGAACCTAAACCCATCTGGATTGGAAGTAAATCCTCTGGGAGGGCTGTGAGTCATATCGGCAGCACTGGGATGACCCAAGAGAAACTCAGATTCACACTCTTCCTGTCTATACCCACATGGGCACCTATGCCAGGAAATTAGAGAAACTCTGTGCTTATTTAGTCCCCAACTCTTACAGTGCTGGGATGTGGCAATACAGATACATTGGAAGTAGTAGATGACTACAACCTGAAAATGGACTCTGTAAGGGTGCCTGATTTCCTGATTATTTCATCAATTTAAATTAGCTCCTCAGCAAAGGAAACCATAAACAAAATGAAAAGACAACCTGCAGACTGGGAGAAAATATTTGCAAATGATGCAACCGACAAGGGGTTAATTTTCAAAATATACTAACATCTCATACAGCTCAATATTAAAAAAAAAACAATCAAAAAATGGGCAGAAGATCTAAATAGACATTTCTCCAAATAAGGCATACAGATGGCCAACATCACTAATCATTAGAGAAATGCAAATCAAAATTAAAATGACGTACCACCTCACACCAGTCAGAATGGCCATCATTAAAACGTCTACAAATAACAAATGCTGGGGAGGGTGTGCAGAAAAGGGAAGCCTTCCTACACTGTTGGTGGGAATGTAAGTTGGTGCGGCCACTATGGAAAACAGTATGGAGGTTACTCAGAAAACTAAAAATAGATCTACCATATGATTCAGCAATTCCACTCCTGGGCATATATCCAGAGAAAATTCTAATTTGAAAAGATACAAGCACCCCTTTGTTCATAGCAGCACTATTTACAATAGCCAAGTCATGGAAACAACCTAAATGTCCATCAACAGATGCATGGAGAAGGAAGATATGGTGTATATATATATATATATATATATATATATATATATATATACACACACACACACATATATATACATACAGTGGAATATTACTCAGCCATAAAAAAGAATGAAATAATGCCATTTGCAGCTACATGGATGGACCTAGAGATGATCATACTAAGTGAAGTAAGTCAGAAGGACAAATACCATATGATATCACTTATCTGTGGAACCTAAAACATGACACAAATGAACTTACATACGAAACAGACTCACATAGAGAACAGACTTGTAGTTGCCAAGGGGGAGGGGTGTGGGGGAGTGATGGATGGGGAGTTTGGGACTAGCAGATACAAACTATTATATATAGAATGTATAAACAACAATGTCCTATTGCATAGCTCAGGGAACTATATTCAATATCCTATAATAAACCCTAATGGAAAAGAAAAAAATTAGCTCCTAACGAGATCTTCATTTGATGTCTGACAAATTATTCTAATGTTCCTCTAAAAGAACAAGACTAATCTTCTTTTTTAAGAGACAGGATTCTGCTATCAATTATTTTAATATAAAACTATAAATATTATAATATTAGAACAAACAGTAGTCTCTAAAACCAACTCTTATCTATAAAAAACTTATTGTAAAATAAAGAGCATATCTTGAGTCAGTCCAACCTCTTACACTGGAAAAGTCAACAATTCAGAAAAATAATTCAGGTTGAGCCCTACCTCATACTACTGCCAAAATAAATTTTTATAAAATATTAGAAGCATGTGTAAATTATCACCTAATGGTTCTCTGGAATAGGAATTAATTTCCAAGCATAAAAGTAATAGGAAAAACATCACAAAGGAAAAGATAGTTTTGACCACACAGGATTTTAAAGCCTCTGCATATCCCTCCTCAAAAAAATAAAATAAAACATAAATTGAAAAAATTGCAATCAACAGTCAGTACTTTATAGTGAGCTTTGCAAATTAATAAGAACCACAGTATTTCAATATAAAAATGAGCACGGCACACAGACATTTACACTGTCTAACAGATACAAGAAAACAACTTCCTACCTCATAATAGGAATTTAAAAAATCAAATTGAAAGAACACTGAGGGACCACTTTTCACTTTTTAAGTCAGCAAAATAGCTAACATGATTAATAACACATGTTGATGAAGTTAGTAAGCCAGGCACTCTCCAACACTGCTAGCCAGGGTGCAAATAGGCACAGCCTTTGTGGAAAGTAATTTGGCATTTTGGCAATTTAAGAGCCTTTTAAAAAGTTCATAGCTCATATCCTTTGACACAATAATTTTACATCTAAGAATCTATTCTTAACAAAATAATGAGATGAACTTTAAGATTTTGCTACACACATGAATCCAACAAGTATTTTCTGAGAGCCTGTTCTATGCTGGGCCCTGTGTTGGCAGTCATGGTGAATAAGACAAACAGGGCTACTGACCATCTGTTATTTTAAAAATGATGTTTACTGTGATATTTCTAGTATGCCAACCCTAAAAACAATCTAAGTAACACAATAAGGGAATGAGTAAATAAATTATGGTATGTTCATAAAACAATATTATAAGGGCATTAAAAATAACTTTTGGAAAAATGTGTAGTGACATGGGAAAATGCTTATGTTAAAATGTTAAAAGCCAAAAAATCATTATGCAAGACCAAATATATAATATTACTACAATTATGTAAAAATATATATATACTCAATGTAACATAGGTTACATAAGTGATCTCTGTATTTTTCTAAAAGTCATAAAACCTGGGCTCTAGTCTCAGCTTCACTGCTTATTACATGACTATGGGAAAGTCAGTTAAACTTCACAAGCCTCAATTTTCTAATTTGTAAAATGGAGCTGTTAATTCAGGCCTTGACGCCCTCCCAGAACACAAATTAGATAATGCATGAACTGGTGTTTTGTAAGTTGAAAAGTTCTAAACAAATAACTGCATACTGGATTTTCTTAGTAGAGAAGGATGATTAGATCTGAAAGACTGAACCCCTTTCTCCTACTTTTCTATGTCTCCTCTCTACTTCAAATTCCTATTCAGGGCTTCCCTGGTGGCGCAGTGGTTAAGTGTCCGCCTGATGATGCAGGGGACGTGGGTTCGCGCCCCGGTCCGGGAAGATCCCACATGCCGCGGAGCGGCTGGGCCCGTGAGCCATGGCCGCTGAACCTGCGCGTCCGGAGCCTGTGCTCCACAATGGGAGAGGCCACAACAGTGAGAGGCCCGCGTACCGCAAAAAAAAAAAAAAAAAAAAAAATTCCTATTCAATACAATGTTCATTTAGGGGAAGTTTTTCTTGACTTGTCCCATTCTCACTCGATCACTTACTTTGCATCTTTGCCACATTTATATGTACTACATTAATTCACACTTGTTGGCCAAGTATATCTCACATAGTGACTTTTCTTTTTCTAATCTGGAATCATTTATGAACTGAGTTTTTAGAAAATTCTAAAACTTCCATTTCTTCATGCCTATCCTAATCTTTTGCCCAAAGGAAATAGGGACATAACAACTGCTTTGCCCTAAAATCAATAGATCTCTTCAGGAAAACATTCTGTAATGTCTCTGATGGGTGACATCTGGATCTAAAATATTATTCCCATCGCTATTATATTTTAAGTGTAAACCTTTCTCTGAGGCGAAGACCACCCACCTGATGCCTTGTGAGGCACTGTTCCCAGCAGAGGGACATTGACGGTTGGGTCTGCCATGATGCCTTTATCCAGGGAGCGCAAGGACAGGAATTCATAGAAGTATTCTGCCTACAACAAAAGGCATTGACAATCAGCACCATGGAAACCACAGAGAGTGGGAAGGCACTTCTCAATTCATCATCTCTCTGATGGAAGACTGACATTTTTCACTACAGGAATTCTGGAGCATACGGCACTTAAAATATTGTGTAGGCATAACTCTCTCTTCTGGGTTTTAGAACTCTAGAATTAGATTCTGCTTGGAGAGAAGTGATTCTTTAAAAATATTAATAACACATATCCACGATATTCACAAGGTAGCCTTTTAGCTTAAAAGGATTGAGAAAACTTCTCTTAAGGAAACAGGTGATGTCAAAACAATCTTCAACTAGCCCTTAGAAAATCCATCTGAGCTTCTTGGGTCATTCTTTAATTCTTTTCAAATCTGACGTGAGTCTTTGACCAGAATTTGGAAAGATGTAATAAATAAGTGATAATGAAAGCAGCAACCTATTGGCAAAAGAAGACATGAAAGTCCAAAATTTAATTTTCTTGGTGTGAATGTTTATTTTTCAGTATCATTCCCTTTGGAAGGTTTATATTTAACATCTCAATTTAATTATGGAGAGAAAAGTCTAAAAATGTGAAAACCACCTCTTCAATAATGACAACAAGCCGTAAAGCTTTATATTGTAAACATTTTCATTTTCCCACTGAGTCAGTTGAGAAAATGATTCTTGCTACTTGAATGGCCATGAAATACTGAAAGTAGTGATGTATAATCTCACTGTAGAGCTTTGATGCTTAACTGATCCTCAGCTGGATTATTAAAACGGTTTGTGATGGAAACAATGTGTTCTTGCTTAAGACTAAAGAACAATCAATAAATAGCACAGATTCTGAAATGAAAGATAGGCAGATTGAGAGGTTCTGCAGTTATCTGTAGGATATCCAGAATTTGGATGGGTTAATTAAGTTGATTACATAAACATGGGCTAGGAAGAGGTTTAAAAAAGAATACAGCCTATCTTATACGCAGTATAAAAATTTATATGCAGTATAAAATTTATTTTCCAATGTGGAAGATATAAGAGATATATGGTAGACATTGACACAACCTTCTGCCTTAAGTCACAATATCAATGTATTAGGCATTAAGGGCTTTACCATGAGGGTGATCATGCAAAAGGGTAATCTCAGCAGCTATAGGGACACTGTCCATGCCTGGAGTGAGTTGAAAAGCACTTGCAGCTTTCACTAGGTCAAAAGGGGCACCTTCACTGACCAAGTTCCCACTGCAACCGCTTCTTTGAATTGTGGCGGTGGTTCCAGAAGACCACTGTGAAAGGTTCCCTGGGTGGGTAAAAAGAGTTGTGTGAATTAATTTTACTCAATTCGTTCACTAGGAGGGCCCTGAGGATAAAGGGTCATAAGACAGTTCATTCCTACCCTGTCTAAGGGAAGGATTGCAAAAATTCTGATGAAAAGAGTGTCATCAGGAAAGGTCATTCAATTGGAATGAATTCCTTTGAAAAAGAAAACATTATTTATGTCCCTTCAGGAAAACCAACGACTATTAAAAGTGGGCTACTTCTTAGACGGCGTTTCGTGAATCTAGGTGTTTTAAATGACTTCTACCGGCTGTGCTTCCCTCTATACTTTACTAGATAATCTTTGTCCTTCCCCTTTTTGTTCTAAAGCATATCATGGTAGGTATGATGAAGGGATTTAGCACTGTATGCCCTTGTAATTAATAACTTTTGGTTACTTATATTACCAAGTACAGTAATATCAGCTAGCAACAATAACACAACAACCACTTGTGAAATTCCACATGCCAAAATATTCGAAATATTTGTATTTATAGTACATTTAACAATAGAAAAGAGCTGAGTGGACAGAGTGCAAATATGTTGAAAATAAAACACTTCAGTAGCTATATTGCTTCAAATAACACATAATGTTATCATTTGCTGCTCCATCATTATACCTTTCACGTTATAAATTAAATCTGTGTTTATATGGATGATGTATTTTAAAAATGCATTTATAAAAACTAATATAATTTCAGTAAGTTTTTAAGATCATTTTTTGCATTAATAAGAAAAAGGATGAAAGACTAGACACCAAGATTAAAACAATGACTGTGTAGGAGTTGTTTTTTAAATTGGAGTGTAATTGCTTTACAATGTTGTGTTAGTTTCTGTTGTACAACTATGTGAATCAGCTATATCCCACCCCTCTAGGTCATAACAGAGCACTGAGCTGAGCTCCCTGTGCTATGTGGCTGCTTCCCACTAGCTGTCTGTTTTACACATGGTAGTGTATATATGTCAATGCTACTCTCTCACTTCGTCCCACCCTGTGTCCACAAATCCCTTCTCTACGTCTGCGTCTCTTTTCCCGCCCTGCATGACTGTGTAGGATTGATAGTAACTGATTTTTTTCCTTTTTTGTCTCTTTTCCAAATTTTCCACATGTGGTTCCATGACTTTTATAGTGAAATAAATACACTTATTTAACAACAGGCATTAATCATTTACCCTGCTTTCACTTCTGTGTGGCTGATGATAATCATTGGCTCTATTTGTATAAATCTCTGATCAGAGTTGAAATATTCTTCTTGGGCTTCTATTGAGTGGGGCCACGCTCACGTAACAATGTATTTAATCTCTTGCAGTCTCCCTGAAAGTGTGCTTCCAGAAAACAACACTCGGTATTTAAGCAGATTCTGAATGTCTCTTTCAAAAGCTTTTGATGATGTTCACAGAACGTGGGGCTGAAAGAATTTCACTCAGTCCAGACATATAACTTCATAGAACCTCTGGGTCTCCTGCTGTTGCTTTTGAGCGTGGTCACGTAAAGTAGGTTGGGAAGCACGAATGCGCTATATTCAGTTCCAGAGAGTTTATAATTAGCATTGGCATGGCCTCGCCACAGCATGCAGCTAGGTTTAATAAACATCTCTGGCAAGCCAATACTCTGATCTTATCAATCACAGATTTTACACTACAGGTTTTAGGATGTCCGTTTGATTTCTTTGCGAATCAGTCAGCATCATGGCTTTTCTACTACAGTTCTAAGACTATCACAAGGAACTGGTCAAAACAGTTTCTTCTTCGGATCTTATCAGCAAAAGGCAGCTACCAGAGAAAACCTTTTTACTTATTTGGCTTTCTTTTTAGAGATGATGATGCTATAATCTCTAAAGTATATAATTTTCTTCACACCTGGTAGGTATTTTTCAAAAGGACTTTGTCCATGTTCATGTCCACTGCCTTCTTACAAACTCCAACTTGAAAACCACTTAGAAATTGACCAACCCTTTGTCTGATCTCAACACTGACTTCTTTCAGTTTCACTTTGTCATTATAAAGCAATCTATCAAAATCAACCAATACCATATAAATATTTTTACAAATAAATTATCATCACCATGAGGTAGAGATGAAATATATTCCTCATTTAGCTTAAGGGCTTAAATATTTCCCTCAAAATCAGAAAATGGCTGATGGAAGAGGTGATAGATTTATTAATGTCATATTATAACTCCTAGACAGGACTTTCTGTTCTTACTTTATTTATAATAAACATTCTTAGTCCCAAAACTCTGTCCTGGAAAAACTTATTTGGGGGCAAATAAAACCTAAATTCTATGCCAAAGAGAACAGAGAGCTAGCTTTAAAGTTTGGGAACAAGTTTCACAAATTGCACATTTATTATTGAGATAAAAGTAACTCAGAGCATGAGCTGCAACAGGGAGAGCATAAAACCTCTATTAGGAAAAAGTACATTCTGTTACATTAAATGACACTAGTGGAAACTCAGGTAGCGGTAACTAGGATGCTTATTTGGGAAACACATGAAAGGACTGCCTTGTATTCAAACAAAGAATGGGTCTATTCAGAAGAATAATTCACTTCTAAATTAAGTTGCTGAGAAATCTTGCTGGCCTGGCTTGCCACGCAGTAAATTTTCTTTTCATAGAGGGGTATAAAAGACACCCAAATATTATCAAGAAAGGAGGGCTGGAAGCCATTTAACTTGCTTCCAAGCAACTTGGCTGAATCTTAAGAGTTGTTCCTTCCAGAAGAGATGAAGACATCATTTAAACAGCAAAATGGGATAACTCATAAGGCCTTTGCTCTGGCACTCATTTTGGGGTAGACATGGAGAAAGGAAGCAGAGAATTGCATTAACCATTGGAAGGAATGGAGAGAATCCAGTATTTCTTTTCCACCTTTGAAGTTCTGAGTTTATGGTATACACTTAATCTAATAAGCACAATAATTGCAGGAACCTCTGAGTTAAGAATCAAAGGTTCTTCATAAAACCATGGCTCTCAAACCTCTTTTAACTTCATATATTACGATGTTGGCCTAAGTATTCATGGGAAAACTTAAACATTAAAGGTATCGTATTTGTCCCTCCAAAATTTTCAGGTGATTTAAAAATACAGAACAGGACTTCCCTGGTGGCGCAGTGGGTAAGAATCCTCCTGCCAATGCAGGGGACACGGGTTCGAGCCCTGGTCTGGGAAGATCCCACGTGCCACAGACAACTAAGCCCGTGCGTCACAACTACTGAGCCTGCGCTCTAGAGCCCGCGAGCCACAACTACTGAAGCCCAGGCGCCTAGAGCCCGTGCTCCGCAACAAGAGAAGCCACCCAATGAGAAGCCTGCGCACCACAATGAAGAGGAGCCCCCACGCACCACAGTTAGAGAAAGCCCACGCGCAGAAATGAAGAGGTCTTCATTTCTTCATGCAGCCAAAAATAAAAAATATAAATAAATAAATAAATTTATTTAAAAAATACAGAACATACTGCCATAAAGTTTGAAATTTTACCAATAATTTTTGTTGAGTGTTCATTATACTCTAGTCACTGTTCATTTAATTGTCACAACAGCCTACTATTACAGCATACAAGTATGTTCAGATTAGCCAGGCCCTGAGCCTGAGAATTACTAAAGGGATATAAAATAGCTCCTACACGGTATGTGAAATGCAAGAAGAAATCTACTAAAATAAGCAAGAAAGGAAAATAGTTCAATGCTGAAGTCCCAAACAAAACGAATAAGCATGCCCAATGCTTAAAATAATCTGACACCTGAATGTCTAGACCAAAAATGCCAGATCTCACGTTCTTCCTCGGCATTCTTCTTGTTACCTCTCTGCAAAATTTCATCCTTCAAACTCACAACTCCTTATCCTTGGATTCTGTGACAGTCCACTGATTCTTGTCCCACATCTTGACTTTCCTGCATGTCCTTATTAAGTCTCCTTTCAGCTCACAGTCTCAGAAAATCATTCGGACTCAAGCCTCAGCTCTTCATTCGTTACATTCTGCCGTAAAACTCCTGCACTTTCACAGACTGAAGTACTGAATATTTCCTTCTGAGCAATGAGATGCTCAGCGTGAAACATTTACACCACGTCATGGCGTGCTGTTTCAGCATGGAGCCTCATTCACAAAGCACCATCCCCACCTGATTTCTTTGCATCTGTCGACAGTATTATCATTTTTCTATAATAAAGGCACCAAACCTTAGAGTTATTTCTTGCCTCTCCCGATAGCCAGACGCAAAAATCTTATCCTTTCTCTTTTTGTAATCTTTTTTTTAAAAACATCTTTATTGGAGTATAATTGCTTTACAATGGTGTGTTAGTTTCTGCTTTATAACAAAGTGAATCAGCTATACATATATGTATGTCTCCATATCTCCTCCCTCTTGCGTCTCCCTCCCTCCCACCCTCCCTATCCCACCCCTCTAGGTGGTCACAAAGCACCGAGCTGATCTCCCTGTGCTATGCGGCTGCTTCCCACTAGCTATCTATTTTACGTTTGGTAGTGTATATATGTCGATGCCACTCTCTCGCTTTGTCCCAGCTTACCCTTCCCCCTCCCCATATCCTCAAGTCCATTCTCTAGTAGGTCTGTGTCTTTATTCCTGTCTTAACCCTAGGTTCTTCATGACCTTTTTTTTTTCTTAGATTCCATATATGTGTTAGCATACGGTATTTGTTTTTCTCTTTCTGACTTACTTCATTCACTCTGTATGACAGACTCTAGGTCCATCCACCTCACTACAAATAACTAAATTTCATTTCTTTTTATGGCTGAGTAATATTCCATTGTATATATGTGCCACATCAATTCCGTCTCTTCCTTTCATTCCCACTGCTCACCCTAACCCAACCTTTATTTCTTCAAGGTGGCATTACTGTAACATTTCTGAACTATCCTTCCTCTCTGCCTCTTTAAAATATCTGCCATAACATAAGCCAATATAGCTAATGAAAACATCCCTTTTTCGTTGAAGTACAGCTGATTTACAATATTGTGTTAGTTTCAGGTGCACCACATAGTGATTCAGTATTTTTGCAGATTATATTCCATGATAGGTTATTACAAGATAATGGGTATAATTCCTGGTGCTACACAGTATATACTTGTTGCTTATCTATTTTATATATAGTAGTTTGTATTTCTTAATCCTATCCTCTTAATTTGCCTCTCCCCCCTTCCCTCGCCCCTTTGGTAACCACAAGCTTGTATTCTGTATCTGTGAGTCTGTTTCTGTTTTGTATATACATTTATTTGTATTATTTTTTATTTTTTTTGATGTGGACCATTTTTTAAGTTTTTATTGAATTTGTTACAATATTGCTTCTGTTTTGTGTTTTGGCTTCTTGGCAGAGAGGCCATGTGGGATCCCAGCTCCCCAACCAGGGGTTGAACCCACACACCCCCCTGCACTGGGAGGCGAAATCGCAACCACTGGACCGCCAGGGAAGTCCCTGTGTTATTTTGTAGATTCCACATATAAGTGATACCAAGTATTTTTCTTTGTCTGACTTACTTCAATAAGCATAATATTCTCTAGGTTCATCCACACTGCTGCAGATGGCAGTATTTCATTCTTTTTTACGGTGGAGTAATACTCCATTGTATGTATAAACCACATCTTCTTAATCCAATCATCTGTTGGGCACTTGGGTTGTTTCCATGTCTTGGCTATTGTAAACATGTATCTTTTTGAATTAGTATCACTTTCGCCACATCACAATCCTTTCCTGTCTCTCTTTATCTCCAGGATAAGGCCTTTAGCCTGTCTGAATGTCCTTCCACAATTTGGGTCCACATTTCCTTTATTTCTTACTACTCCCCAACAGGGATACACTGATGGAGCTCAACTGGCCTGCTCTGTACCTACCGGAGCCACACCTGTATCCCAGTGTTTTGGCCTATACTGACCTGTGATAGGACTTAAACCAGCCTGGCCCTTAAACATGTACCGCCATGTATTATTATGAAACTTTTCACATGTGTATATCATGTATTCTCATATACATTTTGGATTCTTTGTGTTGAGGATGGGATTATATATTTTTTTCCAGAACTCTACTGGAGATTCACTCAGCCTTGTGCACAGCACGAGGTATTTAATAAATATTTGCTGAATGAATGAATGACCTACCAAGGAACATCCAGATGTGTAAGCCCACTGCGTTCCAGAACACATGGTTGTGGTGAAGTGGCGTTAGCCTCTGATTCTACTGATAGGCAGCAGCTTCTCTGTTTTGGCAATTGCTCAATTACTTTTATGGGTCAAAAGATTCTCTTTTACTTTGCTGTGTGGCAGTCCCCGCAGCATACATAGAGAATAGAGAACATTTTAGAAGAAAAAAACAGTCAAACAAACATTGACATTTGATAGCCAGCCAATCTGGGCATAGTTTGTAACCGTTTTATGCTTGTTTGGGGACAAAACCTTGGCAATCAGGCTCCCAGAAGGAATATAAGCAAATCGTGTAAACAAGGTCCAGTTCTGAATCATGACTGTCCAGTGCTCCTCTGGTTCATATTTCCCACTTGCATCTCTCCTATAAGTTACATAGATATACTTATAAGGACATGCAATTTATATAATTTTAAAAGTTTATAAATTTTGTAAAATTGTATAAATTTACATAAATTTTGCATTCTGTAAGTTACAATATGCAATTGCCAATGTCACTGAAATATCAACAATGACTTTTTTCCTGCTTTCTTTTGAAACTGGCCCTAAAAGGAACTTGTTTCAACAACAAAAAGAAAACGCACCTTCTCATGCAGAGTAGTTATTTAATTATGTTGCTGGCTTGGATTAAATTGACATTGAAATTAACATTTTTAAGGAGACAATTTCAATCAGCCTAGTTCTTCTGTTCTAGTAACTGTTTTTATACACACTAGAGTAGACCACAGTCAGTGGGCTGGTTGAGGGAGTGAAGTTATTGGAATATAATGGTAATAGTAAAACTTAAAGTCCAAGTAAACACACCCGGGACCACAAGAGTTTTGTAAACTAAAACTGGCAGGAGATCACACAGTTTGGCTTCACATGAATCTGAAATATCTAAGACATTTTCCATTTTTTCCTCCTAGGGTTTGGAACCATCATCGCTCATGCAAACCAGAAACAGACCCGGTTATCTGACAAATCCCTGGCTAGCCACTCTCTTTTAAGATTCCTAAAGATAGGAAAGCAATGCAAGAGAGCTATATTGCTATTTTGTATTAGATAAAACGAAAAGTTAGGTTTTGTTTTCTTTTTAATTTTTTTGAGGGAGGGGTATAACAAGGCAGCAGAAAAGCAAAGCATTAGAGAATGGAAAAGGTTTTTTAAAAATTCTTTTGAAGACTGAAAAAAAGGGTATCAGTATAAAGACCACGTAGGCTCTGAACAAAATACAGTCCCCGTTCAGCAGCACACATTCACCAGACTGCCAAAATTTTCCTTGGAAAGAGCGATGTTGGTAGGGTAGGAGATAGATGGGCCCCTGGGCTGGATGGCTGGTGTTTGTCAGGTGGAGTAAAATTGAAGCTTTGTTCTCACCAGACACTCCAGAAGCTGAGCTCTGCTGAAGTAAAGAGATAAGATGACCACTGCTGAGGTCAAGGAAAACTTCCCTGTCTGCACATGCACAGGAAAGCTCCTTGGGGGTGAAAAAGGGAGGGTGCGCCACCCCATAGTAAGTGTGGACATATGCCCCACAGGCCTCTGTGGTGGGATCCGTCTTAGCAAAAATTTGTGCACACACGTTGGGGAGGATCCTAGGACCAGTCAAGTGTGGAAAATAGAACAAGATAATTGTCCAAAGGTAAACAAAGACCCGGAAGGACTGTCCTATATAAGTGATTTAAATCACCTCTTTACTGTGCTCCTCCCCTCATTAGAGAGGACTTCCGTACCCTTTCTCTCTGGGTGTGTATTTCTGCCTTGCTTCTGTCTTAAGTAAACAGACTCCTTATCTGTGTGCTCTCCTACATGTTATGCTGTGTCTCTGATAATAAACTTTGTACCTGTTTTTACCTCCTTGAAACATTCTTGCTTTCAAATGGGGATAAGAGCCAGGGAAACTTTGTCTTTAGCCTCTAGCTCCTGGTGGTCCAGCGGCTAGGATTCCTGGCTTTTTTCATCCAGGCTACCCGGGTTCAATTCCTGGGCACGGAACTAAGATCTCTCTTCAGGACCGCTCACTGCTGCCTCTCTGAGATCATCGACAGCAGTGGGGTTCCTGAAAGCTTCATTTCTTTTTATTCCTCAAGGCTTCTGGGACAAGTACCTCCTTCTCAGAATAAGCCTGCCCTAATTCAAGCATTTGTAAAGTTACGGGTCAGTGCCAACCTAAAAACTGGGCAGTAGGAAGGAGGACCATATTGGGCAATATTGCGTGGGGTAAGGTAAGGGACTGAGGAAAGAAAACATCATTACAAGTGGTGCAGCTGGCACTTTGAGGGCTAGGGACAGTCTATACAGGAGGTATGGGGAAAAAAACTGTGGAGGAACTCAGGAGTACAGCTACAATGTCTCCTGGACACTAAGAATAATTCTTGGAGACCATGGAAGGGCTAATAAAGCAGCAGTATGAATGCAAGTGTTCTAGAGGAGATGGGAGAGGGAGAGTTCAGTTCTGACAAAGGAATAGGAATACTTTTTCTATTTTTTTCCTTCACATCTCAAGATTTACATTTGAATATTTCTTTTCTTAAAGCTTCAGAAGCAGTCATTGGATATTCACTTAACGGAGGTGGTGTGTGGGAGAGAATGTGCTAAGAGCTATTTATCTAATAATAATTTAGAAACCGCGCAAGTACCCTTAACACCTCGTTTATTCTTCATCAGTGTCTCATCCCCTTATTCTCTTTCACATAATTCACTTGGTGGTATATTTCAGCATATCACATTTTTGGGGGGCAGAATGACACTTATAAAGTGTACCAATAAATTTGGGTAGTACATATAAGTAGCTCAAAAGAGGCAAAGTTAATATTCCATTTCTTTCAGAGTTCTTTATAATTTATCTCTAGAGGTACATATTTATTACATTCTATTGATAAAAATTGTTTGAAATTTTTAATGGACTTAGAAATGTCAGGAGATAGTCTCAGTGATGGCTTTTAAAATATTTAATATTAGGTCATATTTTTCTTAGTTTAAGCTTCAGGTAAAGAATTGCTTCTGCAATTCTTTATTATTATTTTTTTTATTGAATCCACATGGACAGTATTAACTTCTCTGATAAAACCCAGAAAAAACACTTTCTCCCTTAACTTTGTTTTAAAAAAATGCATTAAACTAACTTGTTAATGGTTATGAGAGATGCCTTAATTTGACTTCTTTGTTCATATCATGTCAATTTCATATATCAGAATACTATGTGACAAGATATCCTCCAATGGCCAGTTGTTCTGTTCCTACCTAAGAGCCAAAGAGAAAAAGAATCTGTAACCTCATAATTAGATTTGCAAAGTCCAAAATTTAGAGAACTAGTCTTACTAGCGAAAGATTCAAATAACAGTCACCACTATACAGTTTTTTACGCTTCAGAAAAAGCCACTGCCTCCAACATACAGCACAGTTAGCCTTTTAAATCGTCTAAGCTCCTCTGGATATTTGCTGCTATAAAATTATTAGTCATCCATACACCAATCGTCCCTCTTTAAGAGAAAGAGAAACAGCACTGAAGCAATTTCCTGGAGACTACTGATGCTGAAAACCCATAAGCTGAGGACTGGCTAAATCTATGTGGCTAACTCCAGTCGTCTCCGAGGACCCCTGAGCAATTCTTTTAAACATCCCTAGTTTCTCCCTTCTCCTACACACAATTCCATAGATTCCCCCAAGTCCTCTGCCCCATTCCTGCTGTCTTCACTCAACTGACGACAATATCTTATCCACAGTGAAAACAGAGACTGCTAGATAGGAATTCTCTCAACTTTCCTCCGTCTACCTACAAATAGGCCACATCCACATTCCATCCTGCTTCCTTCCCACATCCTCTGAGACTGGCTCCATCAATAATGTCATCTTCTCTCATCTATAATAATGTGATGAAAAGGTTAAAAACCCAACCCTGTGCCTACCAGGCTATCTTTCTTCCTTCCTATTATTATGATGTTTCCAGAGGAGGCTATACTTGTGGCCTTGGTTTTCTTGCCCATCGGTCTTCAGCTCATTAGAGTATGGCTTTTTTCTCTCATTACTATTAAAATGTTTTCCTAAAAGGTCACGGATGACTTCCAAGTTGTTAAATCCATTGAGCACTTTTCCGCCTTAATCTCTCCTGTATTCTCTTAAATTTTTTAACACAATCAGCTTCTCTCTCTCTTTGACCTATACATAAAAACAATTTGGGTTTTCTGTCTCCTTCTCTGATCAGTCTTTCTCTATGACCTTCACATGCTTCTCTTTTTATAACTGCACCTTACAACGAGTTTGGAATGTGGGCCCATACACCATTAGAGAATCCATAGCTTTTGTGTTTATATGTATATGACTATTCTGGGGGGAGAGTAGACCCTAGCTTTTATCACATTCTTAAAGGAGTCCATGACTCAAAAAAAAAAAAAAAAAAAAAAAAGGTTAAGAACCACTGCCTTCAAGGTTGATGTTTACTTCTGGTCTGCTCTTCTTGCTTCTGCTCTCTTCTTGGGGTGTCTTAATCGTTTCTATGTCTTCGATTTACACCTACATTTCCATGATCTCCAAATTTTTATCTCCAGTTTTCACCCTTCTTCTGAGCTCTAGATTCATATCGACAGCTGTCTACCAGACATCTACCCTTGGACTTAACATGCTTGAACCAAACTCATTATCTTCCCAATGAACCTGTTCACTTATATGTCTTTAGACAGCAAGCGCCCTATAACCAGTGGCCCAAGCTCTAAACGTGGCAGTCTTTTTAGACTATTCTTTCAACAACCACCTCTACAAACTTTCACTGATTTCTCAAATCTATTTCCTTCTTTCCTTCCCATTGTTATGACCAAAATTCAGACATTTCTCACTCATGCTCCTGTAATTGTCCCTCAACAAATGTTCCTATTAATGAATGACCTCCAGATGTATGCCCTCCAATCCACATTATCATCCAGTTTTTCCTCCTGAATGCCAGCTGGACCACATCACCGCCCCCACTTAAAACCCTTAATAATTTCTAACCACAAGGAGGAGTTCAGCTACAGCTTTGCACTGGGCTCTGCACACCAGCCTCTTCTCTCATGTCTTTCCTCACGAGGCATTGACCCGGTCACAGCAAGCTTTGAATCCACTGAGCTGCCATGCTCTCTCATGAACCCTCCTCTACACTTGGAATGTCTAGCCCTGCCCTTGTCCACCAGGCAAGGTCCACCTTGACTTACCTCTCCAGACTCAGGTGAAATGTCACCTCTTTGGTAAAACTCTTCCACTCCAGATGCTTCTTTCCTGTACTCTTCCTTATCTTTACTATTGTATTTATGCTAACAATCTATTTACTTGTCTTCCCACTCTCCTCTAGGCAGAGGATCTTGTCTGTTCTTATTTGCATCCCCGATGACTAATATATTTTTTGTGGCTCAAAAATGATTATAAAAAAACCGATACAAGCTTTAAGTCCAGTTAGTCATCTCCTTAAAAATAACAGGTAAATCATGTCTTACCATGTCTAGTCCAAGTCATGAAATTTCTGACTTTCAACGAAACAGAAGCCCCAGTATATTGTGAAGCTTTGATCGAGGGAGGTAGACTGGAATTCCAGTCACAAGTCAGCAGGAAACGGGTGACAATGAGGCCACACACAAGAAAACTAAGCTGCCTCTGAGCTGGCCCTCCGCTGAGACAGCTAGCAGTCCAAATAACACCATCCAGACTCTGGGGTGAATCTGGGTGAGACTCAGGCTACAGTCAGACCAACTTGGCTCGAATTCTAATTCCACGACTTACTAGCTGGCCTTGGGCAAAATCTTAGCCTCTTATTCATTCAACACATATGTACTGAGTGTGCCAGACGCTAGGCTTTCTGTATGCCTACAATGCCAAGGATGAGTAAAAACAGATCTGGTTTTTGTCCTTATGGAGTTTGCAGGCTGGAAGGGGGTTGATCATTAATCAAATAATTAAAACTGTGATAAAGTACTTCAGAGGAGATGTAGAGCTTTGCGAATATATAATTTGACTTAGCTTGGGGTCAAGAAAGGCTCGCCTGAGGTCTGCTGAATGCACGGAAGTTACACAGGTGAAAGAGGGAGCAGCATTTTCGGCAGAGGAAAGATCAGGTGTGTAAGCTCTGACAGGACTTTGGCAAGCATGAGGAACCGAAGGGTTCCTAGCACTGTTGCAAGGATTAAGATAAATTATGTGTGTAGAGCAGATAGCCAATGTTGGCACACAGTAAGCATTCAACTAACAGTAGGATTAATATGTGAATCCCTTACTGATGGCATGTGGCAGCAGTTTCTAGACAGTGGGAGAACCCATGGGTAGAAGGAAGCAGTCTGAGGATTTCTGGGTGTTTGGGGCTGGAGGAGTGTGATCAAGAGGGTTCTCACAGTCCTGAAGGACATCAGCCATGTGCTGTGGTTACAGGGAGAAGAGTTCAAAAGGAGAGCAGTGGCTGTAAAAATAGTCTAAAAGCCTTTTCCTTTTCTGCTTATTGCAGACGTGGGTTTATAGTTCAGGTTATCCTGTGTAGGCAAAATTGCAATTACCTTATTTCTTTAGCTTCAAAACAAGTTAGAAATGTCTTTTCAAACTATTAATTTAGAGGATAGAAGAACAAGTATGACTACACCACAGAGATGTAATCAGAAATATCTAGGCTATGGGAAACTCTATATGCCAAAAACCTAGTCTCCTCAACAAAAATTTGAAGAAATTTAAAAATGAGAGCAATGGAGGGGAAACACAGATTAAAAGAGACCTAAAAGACTTAGCAACCAATCACAATATGTGGACCTTACTTTTGGATCCTCATTCAAATAAACAAACCTTTAAAAATGTATGATGTTATACACCATGATCAAGTGGGGTTTATTCCAGGAATGCAAGGATTCTTCAAAATACGCAAATCAATCAATGTGATACACCATATTAACAAATTGAAGGAGAAAAACCATATGATCATCTCAATAGATGCAGAGAAAGCTTTCGACAAAATTCAACACCGATTTATGATAAAAAAACTCTGCAGAAAGTAGGCATAGAGGGAACTTTCCTCAACATAATAAAGGCCATATATGACAAACCTACAGCCAACATCGTCCTCAATGGTGAAAAACTGAAAGCATTTCCACTAAGATCAGGAACAAGACAAGGTTGCCCACTCTCACCACTCTTATTCAACATAGTTTTGGAAGTTTTAGCCACAGCAATCAGAGAAGAAAAGGAAATAAAAGGAATCCAAATCGGAAAAGAAGAAGTAAAGCTGTCACTGTTTGCAGATGACATGATACTCTACATAGAGAATCCTAAAGATGCTACCAGATAACTACTAGAGCTAATCAATGAATTTGGTAAAGTAGCAGGATACAAAATTAATGCACGGAAATCTCTGGCATTCCTATACACTAATGATGAAAAATCTGAAAGTGAAATCAAAACACTCCCATTTACCATTGCAACAAAAAGAATAAAATATCTAGAAATAAACCTACCTAAGGAGACAAAAGACCTGTATGCAGAAAATTATAAGACACTGATGAAAGAAATTAAAGATGATACAAATAGACGGAGAGATATACCATGTTCTTGGATTGGAAGAATCAACATTGTGAAAATGACTCTACTACCCAAAGCAATCTACAGATTTAATGCAATCCCTATCAAACTACCAGTGGCATTTTTCACAGAACTAGAACAAAATATTTCACAATTTGTATGGAAACACAAAAGACCCTGAATAGCCAAAGCAATCTTGAGAACGAAAAGCGGACTGGAGGAATCAGGCTCCCTGACTTCAGACTATACTACAAAGCTACAGTAATCAAGACAGTATGGTACTGGCACAAAAACAGAAAGATAGATCAATGGAACAGGATAGAAAGCCCAGAGATAAACCCACGCACATATGGTCACCTTATCTTTGACAAAGGAGGCAGTGGAGGAAGGACAGCCTCTTCAATAAGTGGTGCTGGGCAAACTGGACAAGTACATGTAAAAGTATGAGATTAGATCACTCCCTAACACCATATACAAAATTAAACTCAAAATGGATTAAAGACCTAAATGTAAGGCCAGAAACTATCAAACTCTTAGAGGAAAATATAGGCAGGACACTCTATGACATAAATCACAGCAAGATCCTTTTTGACCCACCTCCTAGAGAAATGGAAATAAAAACAAAAATAAACAAATGGGACCTAATGAAACTTCAAAGCTTTTGCACAGCAAAGAAAACCATAAACAAGACCAAAAGACAACCCTCAGAATGGGAGAAAATATTTGCAAATGAAGCAACTGACAAAGGATTAATCTCCAAAATTTATAAGCAGCTCATGCAGCTCAATAACAGAAAAACAAACAACCCAATCCAAAAATGGGCAGAAGACCTAAACAGACATTTCTCCAAAGATATACAGATTGCCAACAAACACATGAAAGAATGCTCAACATCACTAATCATTAGAGAAATGCAAATCAAAACTACAATGAGTTATCACCTCACACCAGTCAGAATGGCCATCATCAAAAAATCTACAAACAATAAATGCTGGAGAGGGTGTGGAGAAAGGGGAACCCTCTTGAACTGTTGGTGGGAGTGTAGATTGATACAACCACTGTGGAGAACAGTATGGAGGTTCCTTAAAAAACTACAAAAAAAAAAAAAAAAAAAAACTACAAATAGAACTACCATATGACCCAGCAATCCCACTACTGGGCATATACCCTGAGAAAACCATAATTCAAAAAGAGTCATGTACCAAAATGTTAATTGCAGCTCTATTTACAATAGCCCGGAAATGGAAACAACCCAAGTGTCCATCATCGGATGAATGGATAAAGAAGATGTGGCACATACATACAATGGAATATTACTCAACCATAAAAAGAAACGAAATTGAGCTATTTGTAATGAGGTGGATAGACCTAGAGTCTGTCATACAGAGTGAAGTAAGTCAGAAAGAGAGAGACAAATACCGTATGCTAACACATATATATGGAATTTAAGAAAAGTAAAAAATGTCATGAAGAACCTAGGGGTAAGACAGGAATAAAGACACAGACCTACTAGAGAATGGACTTGAGGATATGGGGAGGGGGAAGGGTAAGCTGTGACAAAGCGAGAGAGAGGCATGGACATATATACACTACCAAACGTAAGGTAGACAGCTAGTGGGAAGCAGCCACATAGCACAGGGAGATCAGCTTGGTGCTTTGTGACCGCCTGCAGGGGTGGGATAGGGAGGGTGGGAGGGAGGGAGATGCAAGAGGGAAGAGATATGGGAACATATGTATATATATAACTGATTCATTTTGTTGTAAAGCAGAAACTAACACACCATTGTAAAGCAATTATACTCCAATAAAGATGTTAAAAAAAAAAGTATGATGTTTATGAGAGATAGTTGGAAACTTAAACACTAACTGGATATTTGTTTGTATTAGAGAATTATTTTTAATAATTTAATAGTGTGGGTTTTTTTAAAGTTATCTTTATAGATACAGACTAAATATATTTGTGGATGAAATGATACGATACCTGAAATTGTTTCAAAATACTATGGGAAGGGGAAGTAGTTGGGGAGTACAGATGAAACAAGACTGGCCATGAGTTAATAATTCTTGAATTTGGGTGACAGATACATGGGTGTTCATTTTTCTATTCTGTCTATATTTGTATTTTTCTTTACATTTTCCATAATAAAAGCTTTTTAAAAAAGCAAATGGAGGGGGACCTTGAAGATGGCGGAAGAGTAAGACGCGGAGATCGCCTTCCTCCCCACGGATACACCAGAAATACATCCACACGTGGAACAACTCCTACAGAACTCCTACTGAAGGCTGGCAGAAGACCTCAGACCTCCCAAAAGGCAAGAAACTCCCCACGTAACTGGGTAGGGCAAAAGAAAAAACAGAGACAAAAGAATAAGGACGGCACCTGCACCAGTGGGAGGGAGCTGTGAAGGAGGAAAAGTTTCCACACACTAGGAAGCCCCTCCGCGGGCGGAGACTGCGGGAGGCAGAGGGGGGAGTTTCGGGACCGCGGAGTAGTGCACAGCGACGGGTGCGGAGGGCAAAGCGGGGAGATTCCTGCACAGACGATCGGTGCCGACCAGCACTCACCAATCCAAGAGGCTTGCTGCTCACCCACCGGGGCGGGCGGGGCTGCGAGCTGAGGCTCGGGTTTTGGTTTTGGACGGAGCTCAGGGAGAGGACTGGGGTTGGCGGCTTGAACATAGCCTGAAGGGGTTAGTGCACCACGACTAGCCGGGAGGGAGTTCGGGGAAAAGCCTGCACCGGCCGAAGAGGCAAGAGACTTTTTCTTCCCTCTTTGTTTCCTGGTGCGCGAGGAGAGGGGTTTAAGAGCGCTGCTTAAAGGAACTCCAGAGACGGGTGCGAGCCGCGGCTGAGGGCGCAAGCCCCCGAGACGGGCGCGAGCCGCGGCTGAAAGCGCAAACCCCAGAGACGGGCGCGAACCGCGGCTAAAACCGCGGACCCCAGAGACGGGCGGGAGACGCTAAGGCTGCTGCTGCCGCCACCAAGGGGCCTGTGTGCGAGCACAGGTCACTCTCCACACCCCTCTTCCGCGGAGCCTGTGCAGCCCGCCACTGCCAGGTTCCCGGGATCCAGGGACAACTTCCCCGGGACAGCGCACGGCGGGCCTCAGGCTGGTGCAACGTCACGCCGGCCTCTGCCGCAACGTCACGCTGCCTCTGCCGCCGCAGGCCGGCCCCGCACGCAGTGCCCCTCCTTCCCCCATCCCCCAACCCCCGGCCTGAGTGAGCCGGAGGCCCCGAATCAGCGGCTCCTTTAACCCCGTCCTGTCTGAGCGAAAAAACAGACGCCCTCCAGCGACCTACACGCAAGAGGCAGGGCCAAATCCAAAGCTGAGCTCCTGTGAGCTGTGAGAACAAAGAAGAGAAAGGGAAATCTCTCCCAGCAGCCACAGAAGCAGCGGATTAAAGCTCCACAATCAACTTGATATACCCTGCATCTGTGGAATACCTGAATAGACAAGGAATGATCCCAAATTGAAGAGGTGGAATTTAGGAGCGAGATCTATGATTTTTTTCCCTTTTCCTCTTTTTGTGAAGGTGTACGTGTATGCTTCTGTGTGACATCTAGTCTGTATACTCTAGCTTCCACCATTTGTCCTAGGGCTATATCCGTCCATGACTTTTTTTTAAAAATTCTTTTTCTTAATAATTAAGTTTAATTGTAATAACTTTATTATACTTTACCTTCGTTCTTTCTTTCTTTCCTTCCTTCCCTCCCTCCTTTAGACAACGAATCACCCCAAATTGAGGAGGTGGTCTCAGGGAGCAGGATTTATGATTTTTCCCCCTTTACCTCTTTTTGTGAAGGTGTATGTGTATGCTTCTGTGTAAGATTTTCTCTGTATAGCTTTGCTTCCAACATTTGTCCTAAGGTTCTATCCGTCCCTTTTTTTTTTTTTTCTAAATATTTTTTAATTCAATAACTATATTATACTTTATTTTATTTTTACTGTATCATCTTTCTTTCTGTCTTTTTTTCCTTCTTTCCCTCCTTCCTTCCTTCCTCCCTCCCTCCCTCCTTTCCTTCCTTCTTTGCTTCTTTCTTCCTTCCTTCCTTTCCTCCTTTCCCTCTTTCTTTACTCATACTTCTACTAATTCTCCCTACTTTTTCTCCCTTTTATTCTGAGCTGTGTGGATGAAAGGCTCTTGGTGCTCCAGCCAGGAGTCAGGGCTCTGCCTCTGAGGTAGGAGAGCCAACTTCAGGACACTGGTCAACAAGAGACCTCCCAGCTCCACATAATATTAAACGGTGGAAATATCCCAGAGACCTCCATCTTAACACCAGCACCCAGCTTCACTCAACGACCAGCAAGCCATAGTGCTGGACAACCTATGCCAAACAACTAGCAAAACAGGAACACAACCCCACCCATTAGCAGAGAGGCTGCCTAAAATCATAATAAGGCCACAGACACCCCAAAACACACCACCAGACGTGAACCTGCCCACTAGAGAGACAAGATCCAGCCTCATCCAGCACAACACAGGCACTAGTCCCCTCCACCAGGAAGCCTACACAACCCACTGAAACAACCTTAGCCACTGGAGACAGACATCAAAAACAACGGGAACTACGAACCTGCAGCCTGCAAAAAGGAGACCCCAAACACAGTAAGATAAGCAAAATGAGAAGACAGAAAAACACACAGCAGATGAAGGAGCAAGATAAAAACCCACCAGACCTAAAAAATGAAGAGGAAATAGGCAATCTACCTGAAAAAGAATTCAGAATAATGATAGTAAGGATGATCCGAAATCTTGGAAGTAGAATGGACAAAATGCAAGAAACAGTTAACAAGGACCTACAAGAACTAAAGATGAAACAAGCAACGATGAACAATGCAATAAATGAAATTAAAATCACTCTAGATAGGATCAGTAGCAGAATAACTGAGGCAGAAGAACGGATAAGTGACCTGGAAGATAAAGTAGTGGAAATAACTACTGCAGAGCAGAATAAAGAAAAAAGAATGAAAAGAACTGAGGACAGTCTCAGAGACCTCTGGGACAACATGAAACGCACCAACATTCGAATTATAGGGGTTCCAGAAGAAGAAGAAAGAAAGAAAGGGACTGAGAAAATATTTGAAGAGATTATAGTTGAAAACTTCCCTAATATGGGAAAGGAAATAGTTAATCAAGTCCAGGAAGCACAGAGGGTCCCATACAGGATAAATACAAGGAGAAACACGCCAAGACACATATTAATCAAACTGTCAAAAATTAAATACAAAGAAAGCATATTAAAAGCAGCAAGGGAAAAACAACAAATAACACACAAGGGAATCCCCATAAGGTTAACAGCTGATCTCTCAGCAGAAACCCTACAAGCCAGAAGGGAGTGGCAGGACATACTGAAAGTGATGAAGGAGAATAGCCTGAAACCAAGACTACTCTACCCAGCAAGGATCTCATTCACATTTGATGGAGAAATTAAAACCTTTACAGACAAGCAAAAGCTGAGAGAGTTCAGCACCACCAAACCAGCTTTACAACAAATGCTAAAGGAACTTCTCTAGACACGAAACACAAGAGAAGGAAATGACCTATAGTAGCGAACCCAAAACAATATATAAAATGGAAATAGGAACATACATATCAATAATTACCTTAAATGTAAATGGACTAAATGCTCCCACCAAAAGACACAGATTGGCTGAATGGATACAAAAACAAGACCCTTATATATGCTGTCTACAAGAGACCCACTTCAGAACTAGAGACACATACAGACTGAAAGTAAGGGGATGGAAAAAGATATTCCATGCAAATGGAAACCAAAAGAAAGCTGGAGTAGCAATTCTCATATCAGACAAAATAGACTTTAAAATAAGGACTATTAAAAGGGACAAAGAAGGACACTACATAATGATCAAGGGATCGATCCAAGAAGAAGATATAACAATTGTAAATATTTATGCACCCAACATAGGAGCACCTTAATACATAAGGCAAATACTAACAACCATAAAAGGGGAGATCGACAGTAACACATTCATAGTAGGGGACTTTAACACCCCACTTTCACCCATGGACAGATCATCCAAAATGAAAATAAATAAGGAAACACAAGCTTTAAATGATACATTAAACAAGATGGACTTAATTGATATTTATAGGACACTCCATCCAAAAACAACAGAATACACATTTTTCTCAAGTGCTCATGGAACATTCTCCAGGATAGATCATATCTTGGGTCACAAATCAAGCCTTGGTAAATTTAAGAAAACTGAAATTGTATCAAGTATCTTTTCCGACCACAACGCCATGAGACTAGATATCAATTACAGGAAAAGATCTGTAAAAAATACAAACACATGGAGGCTAAACAATACACTACTTAATAATGAAGTGATCACTGAAAAAATCAAAGAGGAAATAAAAAAATACCTAGAAACAAATGACAATGGAGACACAACGACCCAAAACCTATGGGATGCAGCAAAAGCAGTTCTAAGGGGGAAGTTTATAGCAATACAAGCCCACCTTAAGAAGCAGGAAACATCTCGAATAAACAACCTAACCTTGCACCTCAAGCAATTAGAGAAAGAAGAACAAAAAAACCCCAAAGCTAGCAGAAGGAAAGAAATCATAAAAATCAGATCAGAAATAAATGAAAAAGAAATGAAGGAAACAATAGCAAAGATCAATAAAACTAAAAGCTGGTTCCTTGAGAAGATAAACAAAATAGATAAACCACTAGCCAGACTCATCAAGAAAAAAAGGGAGAAGACTCAAATCAATAGAATTAGAAATGAAAAAGGAGAAGTAACAACTGACACTGCAGAAATAAAAAAAATCATGAGAGATTACTACAAGCAACTCTATGCCAATAAAATGGACAATCTGGAAGAAATGGACAAATTCTTAGAAATGCACAACCTGCCAAGACTGAATCAGGAAGAAATAGAAAATATGAACAGACCAATCACAAGCACTGAAATTGAAACTGTGATTAAAAACCTTCCAACAAACAAAAGCCCAGGACCAGATGGCTTCACAGGTGAATTCTATCAAACGTTTAGAGAAGAGCTAACACCTATCCTTCTCAAACTCTTCCAAAATATAGCAGAGGGAGGAACACTCCCAAATTCCTTCTACGAAGCCACCATCACCTTGATACCAAAACCAGACAAGGATGTCACAAAGAAAGAAAACTACAGGCCAATATCACTGATGAACATAGATGCAAAAATCCTCAACAAAATACTAGCAAACAGAATCCAACAGCACATTAAAAGGATCATACACCATGATCAAGTGGGGTTTATTCCAGGAATGCAAGGATTCTTCAATATACGCAAATCTATCAATGTGATAAACTATATTAACAAATTGAAGGAGAAAAACCATATGATCATCTCAATAGATGCAGAGAAAGCTTTCGACAAAATTCAACACCCATTTATGATAAAAACCCTCCAGAAAGTAGGCATAGAGGGAACTTTCCTAAACATAATAAAAGCCATATATGACAAGCCCACAGCAAACATCATCCTCAATGGTGAAAAACTGAAAGCATTTCCACTAAGATCAGGAACAAGACAAGGTTGCCCACTCTCACCACTCTTATTCAACATAGTTTTGGAAGTTTTAGCCACAGCAATCAGAGAAGAAAAGGAAATAAAAGGAATCCAAATCGGAAAAGAAGAAGTAAAGCTGTCACTGTTTGCAGATGACATGATACTATACATAGAGAATCCTAAAGATGCTACCAGAAAACTACTAGAGCTAATCAATGAATTTGGTAAAGTAGCAGGATACAAAATTAATGCACAGAAATCTCTGGCATTCCTATATACTAATGATGAAAAATCTGAAAGTGAAATCAAGAAAACACTCCCATTTACCATTGCAACAAAAAGAATAAAATATCTAGGAATAAACCTACCTAAGGATACGAAAGACCTGTATGCAGAAAATTATAAGACACTGATGAAAGAAATTAAAGATGATACAAACAGATGGAGAGATATACCATGTTCTTGGATGGGAAGAATCAACATTGTGAAAATGACTCTACTACCCAAAGCAATCTACAGATTCAATGCAATCCCTATCAAACTACCACTGGCATTTTTCACAGAACTAGAACAAAAAATTTCGCAATTTGTATGGAAACACAAAAGACCCCGAATAGCCAAAGCAATCTTTAGAACGAAAAAAGGAGCTGGAGGAATCAGGCTCCCTGACTTCAGACTATATTACAAAGCAACAGTAATCAAGACAGTATGGTACTGGCACAAAAACAGAAAGATAGATCAGTGGAACAGGATAGAAAGCCCAGAGATAAACCCACGCACATATGGACACCTTATCTTTGATAAAGGAGGCAGGAATGTACAGTGGAGAAAGGACAGCCTCTTCAATAAATGGTGCTGGGAAAACTGGACAGGTACATGTAAAAGTATGAGATTAGATCACTCCCTAACACCATACACAAAAATAAGCTCAAAATGGATTAAAGACCTAAATGTAAGGCCAGAAACTATCAAACTCTTAGAAGAAAACATAGGAAGAACACTCTATGACATAAATCACAGCAAGATCCTTTCTGACCCACCTCCTAGAGTAATGGAAATAAAAACAAAAATAAACAAATGGGACCTAATGAAACTTCAAAGCTTTTGCACAGCAAAGGAAACCATAACCAAGACCAAAAGACAACCCTCAGAATGGGAGAAAACATTTGCAAATGAAGCAACTGACAAAGGATTAATCTCCAAAATTTACAAGCAGCTCTTGCAGCTCAATAACAAAAAAACAAACAACCCCATCCAAAAATGGGCAGAAGACCTAAATAGACATTTCTCCAAAGAAGATATACAGAATGCCAACAAACACATGAAAGAATGCTCAACATCATTAATCATTAGAGAAATGCAAATCAAAACTACAATGAGATATCATCTCACACCAGTCAGAATGGCCATCATCAAAAAATCTAGAAACAATAAATGCTGGAGAGGGTGTGGAGAAAAGGGGACACTCTTGCACTGCTGGTGGGAATGTGAATTGGTTCAGCCACTGTGGAGAACAGTATGGAGGTTCCTTAAAAAACTACAAATAGAATTACCATATGACCCAGCAATCCCACTACTTGGAATATACCCTGAGAAAACCAAAATTCAAAGAGAGTCATGTACCAAAATGTTCATTGCAGCTCTATTTACAATAGCCAGGACATGGAAACAACCTAAGCGCCCATCATCGGATGAATGGATAAAGAAGATGTGGCACATATACACAATGGAATATTACTCAGCCTTAAAAAGAAATGAAATTGAGCTATTTGTAATGAGATGGATAGACCTAGAAGCTGTCATACAGAGTGAAGTAAGTCAGAAAGACAAAGACAAATACCGTATGCTAACACATATATATGGAATTTAAGGGAAAAAAATGTCATGAAGAACCTAGGGGTAAGATAGGAATAAAGACGCAGACCTACTGGAGAACGGACTTAAGGATATGGGGAGGGGGAAGGGTGAGTTTTGACAGGGCGAGAGAGAGTCATGGACATATACACACTAACAAACGTAGTAAGGTAGATAGCTGGGGGGAAGCAGCCGCAAGGCACAGGGATATTAGCTCGGTGCTTTGGGACAGCCTGGAAGGGTGGGATGGGGAGAGTGGGAGGGAGGGAGACGCAAGAGGGAAGACATATGGGAACATATGTATATGTATAGCTGATTCACTTTGTTGTAAAGCAGAAACTAACACACCATTGTAAAGCAATTATACCCCAATAAAGATGTTTAAAAAAAAAAAAAAAAAGCAAATGAAGTCTCACACTGGCATCTATGTTGACTGGATAACCTTCAATTCACAGAGAATAACACATCCCAAGCCATACGGCAATGCTTCCCCTCTGGCCGGATGCTTGTAACTAAGGCTCCCCACCTGCTCCAGACACACTAGCTTCCTGCTGTTGCCTTAACATGCCAGGTATATTCCCACCTGAGGAGCTTGGCACTAACTATTCTTTCTGCTGTGATGCTCTTGCCCCAGATATCTGCACAGCTTGCTCCCTGAATTTTATTCCGGTTTCAAGTAAAATGTCATCCAAGCAGCCTCGCTCATTCATCGTCTCTGAAATAGCAACACCCACCATGCATATTCTTATTTTCTGCTTTAATTTTCCACATAGCACTTATCATCACTTGATATATGTCCATTTAAACTTTTTAAAATTATGTCTCCTATTCACCACATGGAAAGTAAGCTCTATGAGGGCCAGCACTTTACCTCTTTTGTTCACTGCTGCATCCCTGGCACCTAGAGCCGTGCCTGCCACATGGAAAGTGCTCAATCAATATTCATAGGATAAATGAAAGAAGGAATAACTAAAGAAAGATCCACTAAATACAATGACCTATTCTTCTGTCCATGTTTCAATTTGGAAACGTTTTTATTAATTAATTGGAATTAATTTACTTTAAAACCTTTGCCATCATCAGAGCTGTTGGCTGAAATTGAGCCCTAGGATAAAAGGCAAGATATAGGAAAATCAAACATACTTTTGGAAATATAAGCACAGTATAATTTAACCACAGTAACATTTTACCTATTGTCTGATTTCTTTCCATTCAAACTGTAATAGAGGAAATTGGTTGTATGGGATAAAACACTGAATTTAATTTAAGCAGAAGAAAATACAGTCGGTCAACCAACCATGGATTCAAATTGGATGAAACTGCCGATGCGAAACCGCAGATACAGAGGGTCGACTGTATTCACTGCACTGAGCCACTTTATATACTAAGGGATGGAGCATTCTCGGATTTGGGTATTTGTGTGGGCTTTTGGAACCAATACCCTGTGGATACCGAGGGATGACGGTACTCTTATATTCTTAAGTAAGTTCAGGCAAATAGTATTACTATCAGAGTTTCTCTAAGACAAGAATTAAGTCTTCTGTAGCTCTTGCCTTGTTTAACACTGTACTATACACTAGACAATATAGGCAATAAATACTACTGACTTAAACCAGTACTTAAAAAAAAATTTATCTGTTGTTTTTGTCAGAAAAGGTTCTATATCAATACAAGTAGGTGAATATGAGTGTGAGGAAAACTTGTAAATAATTGAACAAATATTAGGGGGAAGAGCAAGTCAGCAGAAGGAATAGTTAGTGCCAAGTCCCTCAGGTGGGATGGTACCGGGGACAATCAGGAAACAGCACGGAGGCCAGTGTGGCAGGACCAGAGTGGATAGGGCACTGTGATTATGAGCACCTGGCTGGAGGGGAAGCATTGCCCTGTCACAGGCAAAGGGGTCAGATCCTCCCAGTGGAGGAACCCAGGAAAGCTGCTCGTAAGAACAAGATCAGCTCTAAACATCCTCTGGGGCCAGAGTTAAACACTGTGGGTGACGTCACACCCTGCTGCTTATCTCCTCTCACTTCTTCATGCTCCCCCAGCCCCAGCCTGTACCCGCTTGCCCCAATCTAGCCTTGGAGGCGTGGGAAGTGGTCTAGTGAGAAGAGTCAGCCATGGTGCCTTCCAGGTCACAGCTAAGGGAGGAGAGGAGTTTTAACTGTGAATAAAGATCAGAATTTTTACTACTATACAGAAATGGATATTTTAATTACTGAAATGAGAATAGTCTTAGCACGAAAATACTCAGAGGACATTTTATATCTCTGGCTGACTAGTGAAATTCCAGGATCTGCCTGAGGATTCATCCAAAGGCTCAGGAGAAAGAAGCCTGCATAGTAAGTTTGGAGGTGCTGTTGTGAAAAAGATAGTTCTGTGGCGTTTTGCTTATTTAGTGGAATAGTTTTAAGCCCTTAGACTCTTACAGGAGGATTTTTAAGAACCAAAGACAGGGCAGCATATTTTCCATCTGAATATTAGCCAACCTCATGGCCTCTCTATTTTGCCCACTTAAAACATGTCAGAATATTAGGGCCAATCTGAACCTTCCCTTGTTACTCTTTAATGGTTACGTTACATATTCGCTTTCTCGTTTCTAGAAATTATTTCCTGTAGATTATTTATTTAGTACTTGCATTTCCTCTTCCTAGAGGTAAACCTACTTAATGATAATCACTCTTTTCCAAAGGCACAGTGAATGACAGTGCTTTACAGTTAAGCAGTTTGAGGCGGATGTGAGCAGACACCACGGTTAGTCAAGCTGATTCATTTGAAAAAAAAAAAAAAGGCACATTAAAGCTGAATCAACTGTCATCTTTTAGTGATGACTGTTGATCTGATGTGATGAGAGAAAGTTCGCGCACGTGGATGGGTCGATTCTGCTCCCGGATGGTCTGGGACATCGTTAACTCATACAGACTGATTCTGGGCCTGGTTCAAACTTCTAAGCCTTTGTTCTTGGGGCTCAGAGGATGGCTTTGAAGTTCAGGATAAAGCTCTTCTAACACACCATTACCAAAGAATAACCTTTTGATTATGATCTCATGAAAGTATAATCAATAACTTACATAAGTTAAAACCATGGCAAACAGTGATGGTCCTGTAATTGGACCTTTATGAATTCCATATGTTACAATCTCTGCATTAGCTATCAGTCTTGCATAATACATATATCTCTTCCCCAAACATAGCCATTGAACTTTCTTAAAAGGCCATGAAACTTTTCACAGCTACTGAAAAGAGTTCAGCCTTGAACTCTTCAGGCCCTTAAGCTAGTGTGTGGGTACCTAACCGGCAGGGTTTTTTGGAAAGCTTAAAAGGATATTTCCCGCAAATCCAATAGACACTCATTTGTGCAAAGCAATTTAATCAGAGCCAGTAACGTTTTACTTAATTGCATGACTTGTGTGCTTTAAAAATATATATCAGGGGAATAAAAGACTTTTCCAACAAATCACCGTTAAAATATAAACGGAAAATATATTCATTTAGCAAAAGGCATGCTCTCATGTGAAGTTCTCAAATGACTGGGACCGGGCTAGGAAGCCATTATGTCATTATCTAAGATTTATATTTACTTCTCTCTCTCTCTCTCTCTCTCTCTCTCTCGTTGAACTAAATTACATTTTTACTAAATTTAAAATGTGGGTGTTGAGTGTAGCTTAATTAGCTTCACTTTGGGAGGGAGGGCAGTAAGCACACAAGAAAAGAGAAGATTTGGGAAGAAAAGTACCTAATCCAGGGCCATGGCAGCTAAAAACAAACAAACAAACAAAAACCCAAACAGAGTTTTCTGATCTTTGTAAGGGACAAAGAAGAAGTCTAAATTGAAGGAACACCTAATGACAGAATAAAAGATATCCACAGAAAGATTAGCCCCATCCTTTTGTACTAAATACCAGACCTTTAAAGAGAGATAAGTATATAAAGTAAAGAGAGGACACATCAAAGGAATTATTTTGGCATCTTGATCCCCTCCCTCACACCTGTTACTACCCCTGCCCCTGTGTCACCTATTCAGTTTTGTTACCTGTTGTCACGATTTTTTTCTTTTGGAACACATTTGAAAGTTGGAAACCTAATTTCCAGCAAATGTATATGCCTTTAGAGTCCTTAGTTCAAAATAGCACTGCTAAATCTTTGTAACTCTACTGTTACCATATAGAACTTCTCCACTTGCAAATATGTTACCAGCTTTCAAATTAAAATTTGAATTACTGACTCACAATGCATTCATTGTACCCATCTACAGAGAAATGTGATATTTGGCTTCATATCTATTTGATGATAATTCCTAGAGGCTGAGACCATAACTATTTACCAATCTCTTTTCAATGGTCCAATGTCATTTTATAAAAGTAAATTCAAATATCTGTGCATGCGTACACACACACACACACACACACACACACACACACACACACACACACAAAGGGATGACCAAAGAAGACCAGTAACATCAGAGGGAAGAAGGATCAGGCTTTTTTGTTATTAACATCTTCAGCTTGACTGTTTTTTAAGAAAGTATCAGTGAGCTAGTTTTGTCCCCAGTTGTGACAGAGAATAACACGTTACATAAAGAGGCAAAGGAATAGGCCAATGGGAAAACTGTATGGATGCAAGTCAGCAGAGCTGATATGATCTCAATCATGATTTGTGTGAATATGTGGAAATTAAAAAGCACTAAGAAATGGGTCTCCGGTATTCAGGAGGGAAAAAAAGGATGGCTCTGGAAATTATAGACTGGTCAGCATCGATATCTCTTTTAATACCTAAAAGAATAACATCAACACAGAGTCACATGACACAAACAGGGCCTGACTAAATTGACATCCTTCCTCAAAAGACAGGACAAGAAGCAACGGAGTGAGTCCACCTCTATTTCAAAATTACTATTGAGTCCTTCCCACAATGGGACGTCCAGCCTTTCTACCATTCTACGGGATGACGAAACAATCAAATTAGGAGCCACACCCAAAGCATAAACCTATGTCAGCCTTGTCTACATACTGGATGGTGTTTCATTCAGAATGGTCTTGGAAACCCAACCTATTAGATATTCTTATTAGTGACTTTTATAAACAAAATGTGAAGTTGCTCACAAAAGCTGTAGACTTTCTTAAATTAAGTAGATTTTAATACACTAGAAGACAGAAATATCCAAATCTTAACCAATTAAAATACAACACTATTAAAACTAAAAAAAAATATGCCAACCACTGAAGCATACTGGGGCAACTGAAACTAGGCAAATCAATCTAGAAAACCATAGTTTATCATAACCTGGATTTGAGTAAGCAATTTTATGCTATCTGAAAAAAGTCAACTTGATTATGAAACTTATTGTGTGTAAAATCCTTCCTTCATGCCATGTATTAGATATAATACTAGTATTTATTTTAAATGATATGAATGAATCCCAAGGATTCAGAGAAGCATACCAAAAGCTTATTAAAACCATTTAAAATGGCTTATGAAGGACTGTTTTTGAAAATTAAGTATCCAGATTGATTACTTTTCTAATTTCGTTTTTGTCTTTAATTCTTGGCAGGTTTTTGTTGTTGTTTATTTGCTTTTGTTCTTTGTTTTTGTTTTACATATCAGTCTGGAAAACCAGTCTCTGATTTCAGTGAATTTTTGCTACATGGCTGTTCTCAAGTCCTTTAAGGAACAACAAAAAGGAATGAGATTTTACTGTAGCAAGTAAGATTCTGGATGGATAGAAAGTGAGGGCCATCAACATGATGAAAGTCTGGATAGCTAAACTGACAGGTGAGTTCTTACACAAGGCACTTAAAAATCTGCCCTACATGCTTCCTATGAGAGGCTGAGATTCCTTCCAGCTCTACTAATCTACAGTTGACCTTGAAAGTCTCTTCATTCACAAGCAGCCTCCCTGTCAACATTTCCTCCCCACTCCTCATGCTCTGGACTGGTGCTTTGCCTACTTCTTGTTTCGACTTTTTCCACTCCCAAACTTTATCATTTGTTCATGCTACTCTGTATCACTCTAATTCCTCCAAAATTGCTTTGTTCTAAAAAAAAAAAAAAAAATCAAACCTTCCATAACATTTATTTCTGAGTTATCTCCCTCCCACAGAACTCTTTCCATCAGCAAGTTTTTTTTTTTTTTTAAAGAATCACCTTGGCATTATCTCTTATGTATTTCTATCTCTAGTGTTTTCCCTCAATTTTCTCTGGTTGTGCCATATCACTTTGGTTCATACTATTAGAGGAAATTAAAGTAATAGAAGTTCTAAAACCATGAGGAAAAATCATGTTTATTAAATGGAAGAGGGAAGGAAAGGGAGAGAAGCTGTAATTCTAAGATCAGTGGATTCTAGGGGAAAGAACTAAACCCAAAAAAGAGCCAACATTCTAAAATGAATTGAGAGGACAACAGAACATAAGGGTCAGTACAAGTTGTGCTAACATAATGTCTTTCCTCCTTCTTAGGTAGTGGACAAAAGACAAAGCCAATTTATGAACCCAGGCCAAATTTTCAAAGTCATGTAAAAACAGTGCTATTTTTAAAGATATATATTATCTGACTATTAAACACTTTTCAACTCTCATTGAAAAAGCTGTCTCTGTAGTTCCTTTTGATGCTGTTGGGATTTCCACAATTCGGGATCTCAGAGAGCTTTGTAAACAGATCAGGCTTCACAAAGCCCCTCTAAGGTAAAATGGTAGAAGGTGACATTCTCGAGCTGGAAAATTCTAGGAGATCATATGGGGAAACTGAAGGCCATGGAGGTTAAGTTATAGTTCTAAGGCCCATCCAGGCAGGTCTGGCCCAGCATGCTTTCCATAATACCACATTGCCTTCCTACCAACCATTTCCATTATCCTAATGTCGAAATTAAAGGGGAAAACCCCACACTGACGTTAGCCTGAGATTTGGGGGACTACCATTGTTAAATATCTACCATGTCCTAGGCACTGTGCTGGGTAAAAAATGCCATGGCCAGAACTGAGTGGTGCCTATAAGCATCCCATCCAGCTATTGCCCCCAGATCGAACATTAAAGTGCGTGTGTGTGTGTGTGTGTGTGTGTGTGTGTGGGCGCGCACGTGCTTATGGGACTGGAAAACACAAGAACAGATCAACAGACTTCCTCAGCTCCATTCCAGGAGAAACACTGTAGGCAATTCTTTACTTCCACATTTTATGGGACCGTTGAATTGTGATCTGGTGATGCTACACCTTCTCACAGCTTAAACATTCAGACTAAAACAAAGTGGAAAGCTCTGCTCTGGCTGTCAGAAGATACGTGCTCTTTTGCCAGTTCTGTGGCCAGGTTTCTCTGTGATATTCAGAAAGTCAGTCATCATCTCTGGTTTTCTTATCTGAAAAGGAAGGTGTCTGAAGGAATCTTTAAGACTCCCTCCCTTTTAAGAGTTTATAATTCTAAGTGGAGGCAGCCCTTGACAAATTCTTCTAAGGTTTAACATAGAGTCTGAGCATTTGGGAAGAACAGAGTTCATTCTGCATAGATGACCAGGTGGAAAACTGGGCTCAATAAAGAGTTGGTTCTCAATATTAAAGTCTTGGCATATTAGATCTGTGCTCTTAGTGATCTGAGACTCGTTACTTATTAGAGTAATCTCAGAAGCATATGAAAACCTGGACATTCGCAGCGACATCCTCGGATGACACTTTTGTCTTTATCGATATCTGATGTTTTCAAAGTGCAGAGATACGTTTTGAGAAGGAATTGATGAGATTCCTTAGGGCAAGCCAGTGGGATGGCTGAGAATGATTTACCTCCATCAGACCTGCCCATTTCCGTTCTGTTCACCACGTGTTCACGGCAGAAGATCTCGCTCAAAGAAGCACGTGAGGGCCCTGCCTTTGAAGTGGCTGCAGAAGATGTTCAGCAGCAGAGAAGTCAGCAGTTTATAAACAATAATTTGAGTCTACCCACCAGGCTTTAGTTCCCCCCTGAACGTTTTATTCCACAGAGAGCAAATTCAGCGGAAGTTAACGGCCACTTCAAAGGCTAAAATGCAGAGTATTTACTCAGATATCAAGACTGCTGGACCAAGTGAAACCAGCTCTTTAGCTGCTCGAGGACTTTCTCTTAAATACTCCCCTTCTCCACTCTCCCCTTCTACCCCCTTGGATGTTCAGCTCTGATTACAAAGTAATAGGTCCTCCCTTTTACAGAACACCCATAAGAATTCCCTTATTGTGATAAATGTAGCAAAATACAACATTCTTCCTCTTAGAAAGATAGCACTTAGAAGTGCTATCTTCTAGCCACTGATGACAATAACTCTCTAGGCTTTGAAGTGGATCTACTTGCTAATCCCCTCTTTGCCTTGTTCCTGTCAAGAGTGAGAAAATTATACTGCTGAGTGTTGGGAGAATAAATTACTTAATATGTTAAAAAAATTTTAAAGAGTATACATGCAAAAATAAATGTTCCAATCACTGTTATTTCAAAAGACTTCTGGGTAGGTATGTCTAAATGTGTATACGAAACACGAAGAGAAACATAAATATTTATCCACATTCACTTAAAATTAGTAGAAAATGTGTTTTGTTGCTATGTTAAAAAGGAATTACCTGTTTTATTCTTTAGAAATCGCCCACCAGTTGTATTTGTAGACTAGAAGTATAATTTATAATTAATATATATTTGAAGAGTCCTATTTTCACAATTAATAATCATCCCTAGGTAGAGCTTTTTACCTTGGTGGCCTTAACATCCCTGTATGGGAAGCGAGAGCCACTTACTGGTCCCCCACTGCCCCCTACAGTATGAAATTCCCACTAGATGAACTAGTCAGAACTTAGCAAAATGCAGGCACAAATCAACAACCATCAGTACCGTTGGGAAAGCTTCATTTGGAGGTTTAGAAATAAGCCACAAAAGAATACTGAAAAGGACACCCTTGCATAATTCTGTTGGAAGTATGGAGTAGCCAGTGCAAGCCGTTCGGCAATAGTGTATGTGCCGAGAGCCTGTACAACGATCCCAGGTACTCCGACTCAGAAATTCCACTTGTGGAACTCAGTCCTAAGGAACTATTATTAATATTATTAATCCTAATATGGAAAAACTTTTATTCATCAAGTTGCTCTTCACAGTATTATTTATATAGTGAAAAATTATCTAAAGACATAATCAAAAATAGGAGAATGTTTAAATAAACCAGAGGATAAACGTAATAACATGAGGAACTGCCCCACTGTCCTTAAGCAAACAACAAACAGAAAAGGACACAAATCATTACTTCAATGCAAACAACTAGATGAAAAAACACCAAAATATTAACATTTCTTAACTATACATGACTTCCCCATTCTTCTTTCTCTTTTTCTGTATTTTCCAAAGATTTTTAGAGGGTATTCTGGTTTATGATGGAAAAAAAGTAATGAACTTAAAATAAAACTCTGTAAGGATTCATAAAATGAAACAGTTATACCCAGGAAATTAAGTACTACAAACTCTAACGAAGTTCAGTTTATGCTCCTGAGTGAGTAGTGGGTTTCGCAAGTTATAATCACTACAAAGACAGTTTGCAATTTAAAAAAATCTCAGTTTGTAACAGAGAGACAAGATCTCAGAGCTGATTCCTCGCTTCTTTGTGAAGAGCCAAGGCAGGAATAAATGTTATGAATATCCAGAAAGGAGCTACAATTAGGAGAAGGTCTTAAAGGATAAATATTAGTAACATAGCTGTCCTGCCTTACCTGCCTCAGAGTTTAACTCCAAAAGTCGGTCAAACTGAATGGACTGAAACCAAGCTAATAAGAAAACCAGAGAAAAATTGTCTAAAGTCAATTTTAGGAGATTTGATCAGCCTTATGAAGGCAAACAGGATTTTGAAAAGTTAATTCTGCTCAAAGTTTATTTTTCTGATACAATAAACCATACTGTCCAAACTGTTTTTCTTCCTGGGATTTGAATTCAGACACAAAACCAAGAACAATGCGGAAATGGTAATGACAAATAATAAATCACAGACATTTCAGAACTGAAAGGAACCCTCCTATTTTACAGATGAGAAAGAAAATGAAATACTTGTCTGAGGTCCCAGAGAAATGGTGTAGGAGCCAGGCAGGAAGCCAGGCCTCCCAAGTCTAGCTCAGTGTGACACTCTGGGTTCAGAGAGTTGGACGCCATCACTTGGAGTGGCATTTGGGCATCCTGCCAGTACACTCCCTTGCCTGGGATCTGACCGACTACCTTCCTTTGGCCTCATGGCTCCCATTTCACACTAACAGCTCATTAATATAAAGGAAAGAAAAGACCTTACTTTTTCAGTGTCTACTATGTGTCAAGTACTTTGTACACATTATGTAACTGCATTTTGCTGCCACTGTACGAAGTAAATTAATTCTTTTCTTTTAGTACTTGAAGAAACCAAGGCCCCAGGAGTTTAAGGGATCAAGACTTGGCCCGGGCTGCCATTTGCCTCTCTTTGATGGTAACTTCTCCCACTGTTAGGCAGCTAACACAGAAAACTGATGTGTTAGAGTTCTCCAGAGAAAAGGAACCAAAAGGATAAATAGTTAGATAGATGGTACATATGATTTTGGAGGCTGACACTTAGCAAGCTGGAGACCGAGGAGAGACAGTGGTGTTCTTCCAGCCAGAGTCCAAAGGCCTGAGAATGAGGACAGCCAATGTCTCCAGTCTGAAAGAAGGCGGGCTCAAGGCCCAAGAAGAGTCGATCTTTGCATTTGAAGGCTGCAGGTAGGAGGTGTTCCCCCTACCCCTTACTCCTTCACGAGGGTCAACCTTTTTGTTCTATTCAGACCTTCAGCTGACTGGATGGGGCCCACACACATGGGCCCAATGTATGTGGGCCACACACTCTCAGTCTACTGATTCAAATGTCAGTCTCATCCAAAACGCCCTCACAGATCTATCAAGGATAATGTTTGACCAAATGTCTGGGCACCCTGTGGCCCAGTCAAGTTGACACATCAAAGTAACCATCATCCATCGTATTCTTCAGTATGTTGAGGACCTGGACTAGGGGGCGGGTAAGCAAGGCACCCAGAGCACAAATTTATGGAGGCACTCACCCAAGTTCAACAAGCACCCTGGGTGCCTTACTTCTCTCGCCCCGGTCCTGGCCCCATGTTCCACTCAAAAGGGCAGATTTGATTACTTTTTTTAAACTGAAGTGTTTTATACTGGGGAACAACTTTCTACAATCACGTAAATACCATTCTAGAAAAGTCTTGGGTATGCAGAGTTTCTCAAGGAATTGATAGCAAAAAATATCTGAAATACCAAATAAGGAAACAGAAGAAGGGTAATTATTTCTACACTTACTATGGAATGGAATGATAACTCACTTACATTTTCCATTGAAAATGTTTCCTTATAATTTAAATAGTATTTATTGCATGGGGCCTCATTTATTTTTATTGAAAGGCAGAAGCCTTTCTACAAAATCACAAACACACAAGTCTTCTGTGTATTATAGAAAAATGCATAGCTATTGAAGATTAGGTTTGAATTATTTTACTTTTGGCTAAAGACCACTCATTGCAAATTATCATAGTTATTCCTCACATTTGGTTATCTACAGTTTCACTGATACATGATTTTTTCACAGTTATGGGAGGACTGAATGAACCTAATGAGATCATATAAATGAAAACATGTTTTAAACTATTAAGTGCAATATAGAAAAGTGTCACTACTATTAGCAGAATGATAGAACAACCTCTTACCTCAATTCAGGAGAGCTGTATCAGTTCATACACTCTCCCTCAGTTAACAAGTAATGTTTCCTCAAACCATGGACAACATAGGACATGCAATGGTAACTCTCCACACTCAAGGCTGCAGATATCCAAGAAATCAGATAAGTTTAATGATCAAACTTTGGGAACCAAAGACATTCAGCCAGTCTGGAGTCAAGTGCTATTTGGCATCTGAACCAGATCTTGACTTAGATGATTTGTTATTTGCCTTGTAAAGTAGGACCCTCTAAATGACATGGGCTGCGGGAACTCGATATTGGTGGCTTCAGTTGATGTCAGGGTCTTAAGTTGTGCTGCATTAAGTAGCAAGTGACAAAGTTCAATGCCAAACTGTGGACAGGGGTAGATTCCTCAGTTTTGCACAGAACACCAAGCTGCTCTGAGGCTGTAAGCCTTGTGGAGAATATAGCCCAGCTTGACCCCTTGAATCTGTATAGCTTGGGGAGCAGGGAGAGGCTGAACCTAGACCTGAGAAGCAGACTTCTCTCAGTGCCGCCCTGCTGTAGCAGAGGTCAAGACATTCCCCTCCAGGATGGCATGGGTAGAGCCTTTCCAAGAACTCACAGAAATAGTTGGTCTTTGCTGGGGAAGAAGTAGGAGTAAATGAACCAGAGGCCTTACATCAGCAACGGAGGGGACAAGTCAGTAAATTTTAGGGTGTAAATGCAAAGTAGGACTCACCAAATGTGAGTCCATAGACTGGTAGAGTCTTGGTATATTCAAGTTACAACAGGAAGACAAGTTTTGGCCTATTACGAAGAACAACTTTCTATAATTAACACAATCAAATTTACTAAATAAAATCTGCCTTAATAAGTTTCTTGCCACTGAGCACGTTCAACTAGAGGTTGAGCGATCACGATTCCTGGATGCTTCAACGAAAGGGTGGGATTCATGGGATGGATGAGTTCTGAGATCTCTTCCAACTCTATTCTGTGACATCTAAAGATACAGCCAGAGAAAGCAAAGAAAAAATTGGATGAACACGGACACGTAACTCAAAGCTTGACTCCTGCCTGAAATTGAGCAACTGTTTAAAAGGAAGAAATGGGTAATCAGTGTATAACGAAATCATGCACATTTTTAGTTATTTAGGATGAGTTCTCAAACATAGGATGAGTTTTAATGTTTTCAGGGGCACTGAATTTGAGCAAGGTGTTTTCTCACTTGCTGAATATATTAAAGATCTACTGAAATGAGTTACATAAAGATCATAGTTACTCAAAATGGGTCTCTGTTATAGAGAGCACCCTTACAGCCTTTAAAAGTATTGGGGTGGAAAATTCCACAAAGGAGTAACCTTTACATCGCCATCTGCTGGCTACTGGCTACTGCTATAAGTGACGGCAACATAATACACTCTCAAATCCTAATCAGATTCCAACTGGAAATAGGAATATTGATTGAATTTACAAATGATAGAGATCAGATGACTTCACTAAGTACTCAAAAGCCAAATAAATACCAGAGTACTTTTACAAGTCTATTGGAGATCCGTCTGGTTATTGCCTTGATTAGGCGATGTCCTACTTGGACTTGTGAATCCTCCCAGTGGTGCATCCATGACCAGTACTGAAATAACCCTTTGAAATGAGGCATCCTAACAAGTCCTACATTGGAGGTTTATTCAGGTGTATCTTCAGCTCCCACAGATAGTTTCCTAAAAGTAGTTTTAAATGTTTAATTTGGGAGAGCTGACTTACTCTATCACCTTGCAGTATAGTGACATTTGTTGTAGTCATTTCAAAAAAAAAAAAAATATATATATATATGGCAAGTGGAAGGCAGAATACATTAGGCCAAATTATCTCAGGTACATAAAAGCCATGAAGTTAAGCAAAGAAGTTGTTCCAAATGTGCATATCTTAGTTTCACAGGTCTCAGGCTATGCCCTGAAGAACACTGGGGACCCTATGCGGGTAATTCACTCATCTCCCAACAGAGGTAATGCTCCCTTCTTCAGTACTTTCATAGAATCTTGTTCATATTGCATTATTACATGGTTGATATTGTATTATTGTTATTTTGGTTCGTATCTGTTTCTGTACCAGATTGTAGTCGCCTTGAAGGCAAGCATCACATACAATTCACATTTTCTTCTCTTTTTTTTTTTAAGCATTCAACACATGTTTGGCATTAGGTAGGCCCTCAATAAATATTTATTGAGTTGAGGTCAAAAGAAGGAAGAAAGGGAGGAAGAATAGAAGGTTCCAAAGTCTCCAAAATCAGTATTTCTATTCTACTCCTGAAGTCTTAGCTCTAGACTCCAGTTTTCAAATGTACACCAGACTTTGCCATCTGAAAGGTTCAGCAGAAATTTCATGTTCAGCAATTTTCAAATGGACCCTACTGTCTCTGTACCTCAAACTGTTCTGCTTTTGCCCCTGTAATTAATTTCTCAGTTAAGACATAATTACCTGCCCAACCATCTGAGTCATCCTCTATTCCCCCATCTCCGTAATACCCACATTCAATAAGTCCTGTCAATTACACTGAGAGAGACCTCTCAGTTGTATCTTCCTCTCTCCTCCCTCTCTCCCCCAATTACCTGCCTTAGTTCACATCCTCGTCACCTCTTGTGGTGTCTTAAGTAACTTCCTAACTGGCTCCTGTCCTCAGCCAGGTACTTCATCATCTATCCTCCATCTGCCACCGAAGTTATCCTCCATACAGATACGACATTTTCATCTACTTTTAAACTTTCAATGGCTCCCCACTTTTTACAAGACAACTGTGGCATACAGAAGTCATCATAATGTTCCTCAACTTACTTTTTTAGATCTATGTTCTTCAGGTATGTTCCATAAACCCTAACCATTCTGAGCTAATTGTCATTCTCCAACCACACCAATGATTCTCAATCCTGTGTGCCTCCCCACAGGTCATTCAGCAGACCTAGAATGCCCATCCAATCCCTACCCGCCTTGGCCACTCTCTGCCTACTGAACGAACATTTTTTGTGACCCAGTTTAGATGTTACCTCCTCTGTGATGTCTATTCCAGAATATAAGCAACTGCAAATTTACCTGATCAATGGCAAAATCCTCTGGCTTTATGCTCCAGTAGCACTTTTCTTAGGGCAGTTAATGGGGGCTACAGCTAGCCCACATGAAGGCTCTGTGCAAATTAGGTATAAGTGCCCTCCCCCCCCACCGCGGGCAGAGGCAGCTTTGTGTCAGGCTATAAGACCTGACAAGTGAAACATGGGCTGGATTTCGGCTTGGTCAGGTTGAACCTGCCTCTTTGGTCAGGTTCCCTCATGCAATGAAAAACCTTGTTCAGCTGTACATGGTGGCCCTGAGAACTTATCACAATGATTATGATTGCCTTTTTTTTTTTTTTTTTTGCAGTACGCAGGCCTCTCACTGTAGTGGCCTCTCCCGTTGTGGAGCACAGGCTCCGGATGCGCAGGCTCAGCGGCCATGGCTCATGGGCCCAGCCGCCCCGCGGCATGTGGGATCTTCCCGGACCGGGGCACGAACCCGCGTCCCCTGCATTGGCAGGCAGACTCTCAACCACTGCGCCACCAGGGAAGCCCTATGATTGCCTTTTTGATGTCACAGTCTTCACCACCAGCTGGTGAATTCCTAGAAGGCAGTTAGATCAATCAAAATTTGTACTCTCAGAACCTATGACATGTAAATATTGATGAGTGTTCTATGAATTGCTATTTTTTGGAATGAGAAGATATTCCAAAAATCATCAAAGAAACATCTGTGAAGTATATAAATGTGTACATAAGTATTCTTAGCTGTATAGTCTTAGGCAAGTAATTTGACTTCCTTATGCCCTAGTTTCCTCATCTGTGAATTGCGGATAATAATAGTACCTACCTCAGGACTGTTGTGAGGATCTGATAATATCTGTAGAGTGCTTAGAAGAGTGCCCAGTTCAGAGTATGTTTTATGTAAGTATTGGCTGTTATCATTAACATAGGATAAAGAAAGTATTCTCAGAAGAATCTTTTTAAATTTGACAACAAGATCATTTTGAAGGAAGAATCTTTCTACCTTGATTTAAAAAAATCTAGAGACAGACGTTACAGTTTGTATAAAGATATTACCATTATGGGCTTCCCTGGTGGCGCAGCGGTTGAGAGTCCGCCTGCCGATGCAGGGGACACGGGTTCGTGCCCCGGTCCGGGAAGATCCCACATGCGGCAGAGCGGCTGGGCCCGTGAGCCATGGCTGCTGAGCCTGCGCGTCCGGAGCCTGTGCTCTGCAACGGGAGAGGCCACAGCAGTGAGAGGCCCGCATACCGCAAAAAAATAAATATATATTACCATTAATATTAAATGATTGAAGATGTTCTACTTAAGACATAGAATCAACATTTCAGAATTCAGAAGGCATTTAGAGGTCATCTAAACTGCTTTTCTTATAGATTTAAGAATTGGGTCAAGTGACCTTTCCGTGGGTTCTAGTGTTTCTCCATCTGGCCCTTACCAAATATCCAGCTTTATTGCCTCATCTCCCCCCATCCCTAGCCCCCAGTATTCTCCCTTCCATTCATCAGCCCTCAGTCTCAGGCACCACCAGCCTCTCCCAGAATGCACTCGCACAACTCCTTTGCCTCTGCCTGTGACAGCCCTCCTTCCTGTGCCTTGCTCCCGTCTCAGCTGATTAAACCACCTCATGCACATCCTTCAAGTCCCAGTTCGATTACTGTATCTTCTCTGGTGAAGCCTTCCCCTACTTCTTCAGCCAAAACTAGCTCCTTCCTCCTCTGTGTTCCCAGAGCTCGCTGTGTGTTCATACCCCTATTTAGCACTTACCAGAGCAAGGGCTCTGGATCTCACCTGCCTAGGATTAAATCCCAGCTCTGTCCCTTGCTCCCTGTGTTTCCTTTGCTCCTCTGTGTCTCAGTTGCTTTATCTATCAAATGGGAACAATAGTATATTCATTCATTCAACAAATAGTTATTGCCTACCTATTGTGTATCAGGAGATGTTCCAGGACCTGGAGTTATATGGTGAATAGGACACAAAGTCCTTGCTCTCATGAACTTACATTTATTGGGAGAGTCAAACAATTAAAGTCCAATATAATCAAGTATTATCATTATTTTAGGTGCCATGGAAAAATATGCAGCAGAGCAGAAGACTCAGAGTGCTGGGTGGTGGGTAGCTCTTGTTTTAGAGGGGGGAGTCGGATAAGTTTCTTAGAGGGGGTGACGTTTGATCAGACATGGGGGAGACGAAGGAACAAGCCACACAGAAATCTGGCAGGAGTGCACCTAGGCAGAGCAAACTTCATGTGCAAAGGCCCTGAGGCAGGAAGGGTAAGCTTGGGGGTAGGGGACAGAAAGGCTAACAGGGCTACTGCCAAGTTAGTGAAGCAGAAAGTGGAGGAAATGAGGCACTCCTTACTCTTAGCACCAAGACTTTCAGATTTTTATCTCTTAAATGTTTCCCCAATCCATTTTCCCTTCTCTTCATCCTTGATCTTGTATCTCATTATCCCTGATTTCTCTCCTTGCTGTCAACTCCCCTCAAAGCTCTCCTCCATTCTGCTGACAGGATGATCTAAAGACTGTAACTCTGACTCTGTGGTCCTCTGCTTTATACTTTTTCACAGACTGACTCAACGCGGCCTATAGAGTAAGTCTCAGATGCCTTAACATGAAGGACAAAGTCGTCTAGACCTACCCCCTGCCTTCCTCTCCACTCCCTACCTTGCATATACACTCCAGCCACACCAAAGTACTAGTTCCCCAGATAATGTATCTCTGGTCTCTCTGCCTTGTCTGACGTTGTCTCCTCTCCCTAAAAATCATCCCCTCCTCCATGTTTGTGCTTGTCCAACTCTATAGTCAGACCCAGTGCCGGAGTTACTTCTCCTGTGTACTTTTTTTTTTTTTTTTTTTTTTTTTTTTTTTTTTTTTTTTGCGGTACGCGGGCATCTCACTGTTGTGGCCTCTCCCGTTGCGGAGCACAGGCTCCGGACGCGCAGGCTCAGCGGCCATGGCTCACGGGCCCAGCCGCTCCGCGGCATGTGGGATCATCCCGGGTCGGGGCATGAACCCGTGTCCCCTGCATCGGCAGGTGGACTCTCAACCACTGCGCCACCAGGGAAGCCCCTCCTGTGTACTCTTATTCCTGGGAATGCCTCAGTACTTCTACAATACCACTTACCAGGAATTATTAAGATGATCTGTTTATATATAGCTGCCTCTCCAGTTAGCTTCTAATTTTCTCAAGGGCACGGACTTGGTTCTTAATCATGTTTTGCACGCAGTGCATGATCCGAGTTCTGGCCAAAGAGCAGCTACGCAAGGACTGGGTTCACGTCCTTTCTCTCATCACTGCCAGGTAAGAACTCACTCCCCAAATGTGTCCCGTTGTCCCAGGCCCACAACACACTGCTTCCCTGTGAGATTCTGTTCAGGGGAATGGGTTTCAAAAGATGCCTGATATTTTCCAAGATTCTTTAATCAGATTCATCCATAAAATCCAAAAAGAAGACAAAATGTACAGCGCAGAGGCATAGACAGCCGTATCTCTACCTGAGGAAAACAGGGAAGAAGAGAACCTGTCCTATGACTTTAGAGTTTTAACTATTAGGTTTTGAGAGAAAGTCATATACTTGAAGAAGCAGGCTTAGTTTGAGTTAACCCATTTCCAGTGTTCGACCTCTCATTATTTTAACTGAAAGATCACCTGCCAAGTGTAATTTCTATATCTTTATTACACTTTTCTTGATACTTAAAAAAGTTTTCTTGATAATCAGAAAGGTAGTATGGGAGTTGAGAACAGATGCTAAGTCAATTCTTCTTCAAATTAACATTACTTTCTTTACTCAAGCATCCTTTTACAGTAAGTTCAAAGTTCTAGATTCCATTAGAAAAAATTTTTCCTATGCACTCACATAAGTGATTTTTTATAGTTCTGTGCCCTCATCACCTAAAAAAATGTAACCTGGAGCTGAGACTAATCATTGCAAACTCTTCCAAAAGTTTAGTAAGAAAGAAGAGCTAAATGGTGGTTGTAGAAAAGCCACTGTCATGGAATCTAAACTATGATACAAATGAACTTATCTATGAGACAGACTCACAGACAGAGAGAACAGACTTGTGGTTGCCAAGGGGGAGGGGGGTTGGGGGAGGGATGTTTTGGGAGTTTGGGATTAGCAGATGCAAACTATCATATATAGAATGGATAAACAACAAGGTCCTACTGTATAGCACAGGGAACTACATTCAAGATCCTGTGATAAACCTAATGGAAAAGAACATGAAAAAGAATGTATATACATATATATATATGTATAACTGAACCACTTTGCTGTACAGCAGAAATTAACACAACATTGTAAATCAACTATACTTGAACAAATTTTCAAAAAAGAAAAGAAAAGCCACTGTCTACCCAACAGAGAAACCAAAGATTTACTTAATACATCCCTGGGACAAAGCTGCAAAATGTTGGGTCCATTCTCCACAGCAGAGAAGACAGAAACCTCCCTGAATTGTTTCTGCCTTCTTCTCCTCCCCCAAAACACTTCTCCGTTGTTGGACCTTGACATCCCCTTGACTGAATTTCCCTTACCTTGCAGATGAGACACAAGGTCCATCATGATCACCTAGAACATGCCTTCCCTTTAAGACCTCCATGCACTTGAACATCCTGAGCTCTTCACTTGGAAGGCATTTTCCTCTCTCGCTGGTCTGATGAAAGCTTACTCATCCTGCAGGAATGAATTCGGACATCACATGCTCAGCTCCTGGCTCCTTTCCTCCTCCAGACAGGGAAAAGTATGGCCTTCTTTGTGTTCTCTGCCAGTCCTAGACTTTCTAACCTCATTTGCCTGAGTGTGATGGATATCTGTTTCCTAGACTATAAGCTACCTGAGGGCAGGGACCATGTTTACTCCTCTTTGTATGCTCCTGTGACTGACTGAGTGTCTGTGTTTGTTGACTGACTGTGTACTGAAGGCAGAGAACATGTTCTCCTGCATGGGAGAATGACTCCCCATCCACTAAGGTTCAGGGGAATGTAACCAAGTTCATCCCAGGTTGGCAAATGGAGAAAGCTGGCTAAAAAACTGCAGCAAAAGTAGCCCTGATCTGACAATACCTCTTCCAGAGATCCAGCTGAAGGATGAGAAGCATTTTCCCTATACTCTCAATCCCCAAAGTTGTTTCCTCACAACACCCATCCTGTTCATTAGGGACATTTAAGTTAAATGAGTTTAATCCAAAACAAAATGCTTTATTGAACATCATTCCTTTCCACTTCACCACAATGATTTAAAAGATTTCTATTGGTGCAAGCATTTAAAAATCAGAAATAAAGATAGAGGATAATGGTAAATGGTTTGTTTACGTGCTTTTACACCACTGTGTAAGGAAGACAAAGCACAGTTTACATTTATACCATGTAAATCGCTCTAGAACCAGATGTGGCTTACAAGGTACCTTGTAACTCATCTCCTCTAAGCTATAAAGCCTTTTTTTTTTTCCTTGCAGAAGTTTGAGAAACTTACTGCTGTTTTCTATCAGCAGATATGACAGATGGCTGACACATGCCTGCTTTGCTAAATGAAATGGGCCCTCTGCAGAATTACTCTTTGATTCCCTTGTGGCATGTCCACAACACCACAATGCAAAATACTACAGCATAGCAGAATCTAAACACTAAAGGTTTAAAGCTGTGGTCTTTTGTTTTTTTGTAGAAAATGGATTTATTCGAGTGGAATAAAATGCATCAAATATATTAAAAAAAAGGGAGGTTTGTTAAAGCTGTGCTTTTGATATAAGTACCTTCTTTTAAAAAAATCATGCTCACAGTATGTAAACATATTCACATTCCCACTTTGAAACCATGGAACAGGGGTCAAAAAACGAGGCATTTCCTCCATTTCATGACATAAAAGCACTGCAAAGGTATGATGGCAAACCCCAGGAGTACAAAGGTATGCAACTACTCGGCTGTAACTACCAACACAATCATAACTCCATTAGGAAAAAATGTGGACAGTACACATTAAGGGATTTAAATAATAAGTGTTACCATAACTTCAGAGTTGGGAGGAGGTGTTTCAGGGCATTTGGCCGTTCTTTTGAAGACGGAGAGGAAGTACTTGAATGAAAATTCACTCTCAATTGTTTTTCTTTGATTTTTGTCAAGGGAAGAAAGGAAGGAAAAAACCATTTCAATACAGGTCTCCTTAACTCAACCAGTCCAAGGGGAAATTTGAGACCTCACACTGCAGCTAGTTTAAGGGGGCCAGTGTTACATCATACCAAACACAACGTTGCAAAAACAAGCTATCTGGAGCTTTAGGGGTATTTGACCGACGAAACTAGATTATCCAGTTGATCTTACACGTACATGTCAGTAGAGTGATTCTATTTTTTTTTAAAATTAGCAAAACTGTGAGTCAGATGTCGGCAAAATGGCCTGTTTCTAACTTTTCTTTTTTCCAGTGGTAATTTCCTCATTTTAAAACTGAATTTGGATACAGATACACACATGTATACTGTGGACAATTGACTTTATTGGGTTAAACTGCAGAAACGTGCTCCTTTGTTCGATGTGTGATCACTGAAAATAGAAAATATTAGATATACTGAAGATACAGTGTAGAAAGTGAAATATTTTCCAACATGTAAGATTAATTTAAATGTGTTCATAAACTTTACTAGCTACCTATCAATTAAAGACAACTTCTTGAATTATTGAAAAGTGCCAGAAATAACAAGAACAACCACTGTAAAGCAATTATACTCCAATACAGATGTTAAAAAAAAAAAGAAATAACAACAATAATAATACAAAATCAAGTATAAGGAAAGCCTGAGAACTTTGCCTGGATAGTTGTGTCCTTGTGAATGATTCCAGTCAGTAGCACCCAAATTCAGCTTTTTTAAAAATGTGAAGTGCAGTGTATTTACAATATTGTGGGGAGACCTTCAACATGGTGGAGGAGTAGGATGTGGAGATCACCTTCCTCCCCACAGATACATCAGAAATACATCTGCACGTGGAACAACTCCTACAGAACACCTACTGAACGCTGGCAGAAGACCTCAGACTTTCCCAAAGGCAAGAAACTCCCCACGTACCTGGGTAGGGCAAAAGAAAAAAGGAAAAACAGAGACAAAGAATAGGGACAGTACCTGCACCAGTGGGAGGGAGCCATGAAGGAGGAAAGGTTTCCACACACTAGGAGGCCCCTTCTCGGGTGGAGACTGTGGGGGGTGGAGAGGGGAAGCTTCAGAGTCACGGAGGAGAGCGCAGCAACAGGGGTGCGGAGGGCAAAGCAGAGAGATTCCCGCACAGAGGATCGGTGCCGACAGGCACTCAGCAGTCCGAGACGCTTGTCTGCTCACCCGCCACGACGGGCGGGGGCTGGGAGCTGAGGCTCCGGCTTTGGTCGGAGCGCAGGGAGAGGACTGGGGTTGGCGGCATGCACACAGCCTTAAGGGGCTAGTGCGCCACGGCTAGCCGGGAGGGAGTCTGGGAAAAAGTCTGGAGCTGCCAAAGAGGCAAGAGACCATTGTTTCAGAGACCACTGTGCGAGGAGAGGGGATTCAGAGCACCACCTAAAGGAGCTCCAGAGATGGGCGCGAGCCGCGGCTATCAGCACGGACCCCAGAGACGGGCATGAGACGCTAAGGCTGCTGCTGCCGCCACCAAGAAGCCTGTGTGCAAGCACAGGTCACTGTCCATACCTCCCCTCCCGGGAGCCTGTGCAGCCCGCCACTGCCAGGGTCCCATGATCCAGGGACAACTTCCCCAGGAGAACACACGGCGCGCCTCAGGCTGGTGCAACGTCACGCCGGCCTATGGGGCTGCAGGCTCGCCCCGCGTCCGTACCCCTCCCTCCCCCCGGCCTGAGTGAGGCAGAGCCCCTGAATCAGCTGCTCCTTTAACCTCTTCCTGTCTGAGCGAAGAACAGACGCCCTCAGGCGACCTACACGCAGAGGCGGGGCCAAATCCAAAGCTGAACCTCAGCAGCTGTGTGAACAAAGAAGAGAAAGGGAAATCTCTCCCAGCAGCCTCAGGAGCAGCGGATTAAAGCTCCACAATAAACTTGAGGTACCCTGCATCTCTGGAATACCTGAACAGACAATGAATTAGCCCAAAATTGAGGCAGTAGACTTTGGGAGCAACTGTAGCCTTGGGGTTTGCTTTCTGCATCTAATTTGTTTCTGGTGTTATGTTTATCTTAGTTTACTATTTAGACTTTATTATCATTGGTAGATTAGTTTATTGATTTGGTTGCTTTTTTTTTTTTTACATATAGATATATATATTATTTTCCTTTTCTCTTTTTGTGTCTGCTTCTTTGTGTGATTGTGTCTGTATAGGCTTTGATTTTACCGTTTGGCCTAGGGTTCTGTCTGTCGTTTTTTTTTTTTTTCTTTTAGCATAATTTTTAGCACTTGTTATCATTGGTGGATTTTTTGTTGGTTTGACTGCTCTCTTCTCTTTTTTATTGCTTTTTAATTTTTTTATTTTTAATTTTAATAACTTTATTTTATTTATTTTCTTTCTTTCTTTTTTTCTCCCTTTTCTTCTGAGCTGTGTGGCTGACTGGGTCTTGGTGCTCTGGCCGGGTGTCAGGCCTGTGCCTCTGAGGTGGGAGAGCCGAGTTCAGGACACTGGTCCACAAGAGACCTCCCAGCTCCACGTAATATCAAACGGCGAAAATCTCCCAGAGACCTCCATCTCAACACCAAGACCCAGCTCCACTCAACAACCAGCAAGCTAAAGTGCTGGACAATCTATGCCAAACAACTAGCAAGACAGGAACACAACCCCACCCATTAGCAGAGAGGCTGCCTAAAATCATAATAAGGTCACAGACACCCCAAAACACACCACCAGATGCGGTCCTGCCCACCAGAATGACAAGATCCAGCCCCATCCACCAGAACACAGGCACCAGTCCCCTCCACCAGGAAGCCTACACAACCCACTGAACCAACGTAAGCCACTGGGGGAAGACACCAAATAAAACGGAAACTACGAACCTGCAGCCGGCAAAAAGGAGACCCCCAACCACAGTACGTTAAGCAAAATGAGAAGACACAGAAACACAAAGCAGATGAAGGAGCAAGGCAAAAACCCACCACACCTAACAAATGAAGAGGAAATAGGCAATCTACCTGAAAAAGAATTCAGAGTAATGATAGATGATCCAAAATCTTGGAAATAGAATGGAGAAAATACAAGAAACATGTAACAAGGACCTAGAAGAACTAAAGAGCAAACAATGATGAACAACACAATAAATGAAATTTTAAATTCTCTAGAAGGAATCAATAGCAGAATAACTAAGGCAGAAGAACGGATAAGTGACCTGGAAGATAAAATAGTGGAAATAACTACTGCAGAGCACAATAAAGAAAAAAGAATGAAAATAATTGAGGACAGTCTCAGAGACCTCTGGGACAACATTAAATGCACCAACATTCGAATTATAGGGGTCCTAGAAGAAGAGAAAAAGAAAGGGACTGAGGAAATATTTGAAGAGCTTATAGTTGAAATCTTTCCTAATATGGGAAAGGAAATAGTTAATCAAGTCCAGGAAGAACAGAGAGTCCCATACAGGATAAATCCAAGGAGAACCTGGCCAAGACACATATGAATCAAACTATCAAAAATTAAAGACAAAGAAAAAATATTAAAAGCAGCAAGGGATAAACAACAAATAACATACAAGGGAAGCCCCATAAGGTTACCAGCTGATCTTTCAGCAGAAACTCTGCAAGCCAGAAGGGAGTGGCAGAACATATTTAAAGTGATGACGGGAAAAACCTACAACCAAGATTACTCTACCCAGCAAGGGTCTCATTCAGATTTGACAGAGAAAATAAAACCTTTACAGACAAGCAAAAGCTAAGAGAATCCAGCACTACCAAACCAGCTTTACAAAAATGTTAAAGGAAATTCTCGAGGCAGGAAACACAAAAGAAGGAAAAGACCTACAATAACAAACCCAAAACGATTAAGAAAATGGTAATAGGAATGTATATATCAATAATTACCTTAAATGTAAATGGATTAAATGCTCCAACCAAAAGACACAGACTGGCTGAATGGATACAAAAACAAGGCCTGTATACATCATGTCTGCAAGAGACCCACTTCAGACCTAGGGACACATACAGGCTGAAAGTGAGGGGATGGAAAAAGATACTCCATGCAAATTGAAATCAAAAGAAAGCTGGAATAGCAATTCTCATATCAGACAAAATAGACTTTAAAATAAAGACTATTACAAGAGACAAAGAAGGACACTACATAATGATCAAGGGATCAATCCAAGAAGATATAACAACTGTAAATATTTACGACCCAACATAGGAGCACCTCAATACATAAGGCAAATGCTAACAGCCATAAAACAGGTAATCGACAGTAACACAATCATAGTAGGGGACTTTAACACCCCACTTTCACCAATGGACAGATCCAAAATGAAAATAAATAAGGAAACACAAGCTTTAAATGATACATTAAACAAGATGGACTTAATTGATATTTATAGGACATTCCATCCAAAAACAATATAATACACTTTCTTCTCAAGCGCTCACGCAGCATTCTCCAAGATAGATCATATCTTGGGTCACAAATCAAGCCTTGGTATATATAAGAAAATTGAAATCGTATCAAGTACCTTTTCCTACCACAACGCCCTGAGACTAGACATCAATTCCCGGAAAAAATCTGTAAAAAATTCAAACACATGGAGGCTAAACAATACACTACTAAATAACCAAGGGATCACTGAGGAAATAAAAAAATACCTAGAAACAAATGACAATGAAAACACGATGACCAAAAACCTATGGGAAGCAGCAAAAGCAGTTGTAAGAGGGAAGTTTATAGCAATACAATCCTACCTCAAGAAACAAGAAACATCTCAAATAAACAACCTAATGTTACACCTAAAGCAATCAGAGAAAGAAGAACAAAAAATACCCCCAAAGTTAGCAGTAGGAAAGAAATCATAAAGATCAGATCAGAAATAAATGTAAAAGAAATGAAGGAAATGATAGCAAAGATCAATAACATTAAAAGCTGGTTCTTTGAGAAGATAAACAAAATTGATAAACCATTAGCCAGACTCACCAAGAAAAAAAGGGAGAAGACTCAAATCAATAGAATTAGAAATGAAAAAGGAGAAGTAACAACTGACAGTGCAGAAATACAAAGGATCATGGGAGATTACTACAAGCAACTATATGCCAATAAAATGGACAACCTGGAAGAAATGGACAAATTCTTAGAAATGCACAGCCTTCTGAGACTGAACCAGGAAGAAATAGAAAATATGAACAGACCAATCACAAGCACTGAAATTGAAACTGTGACTAAAAATCTTCCAACAAACAGAAGCCCAGAACCAGATGGCTTCACAGGCGAATTCTATCAAACACTTAGAGAAGAGCTAACACCTACCCTTCTGAAACTCTTCCAAAATAGAGCAGAGAGAGGAACACTCCCAAACTCAATCTATGAGGCCACCATCACCCTGATACAAAAACCAGACAAAGATGTCACAAAGAAAGAACACTACATGGCAATATCACTGATGAACAGAGATGCAAAAATCCTCAACAAAATACAAACAGAATCCAACAGCACATTACAAGGATCATAAACCATGATCAAGTGGGGTTTATCCCAGGAGTGCAAGGATTCTTCAATATATGCAAATCAATCAATGGGATACACCACATTAACAAACACGGATAAAAAAAATATGATCACCTCAATAGATGCAGAAACAGCTTTTGACAAAATTTAATACCCATTTACGATAAAAATCCTCCAGAACATAGGTATAGAGGGAACTTACCTCAACATAATAAAGGCCATGTATGACAATCCCACAGCCAACATTGTTCTTAATGGTGAAGAAAATGAAACCATTTCTACTAAGATCAGGAACAAGACAAGCTGCCCATTCTCACCACTACTATTCAACAAAGTTTTGGAAGTTTTAGTCACAGCAATCAGAGAAGAAAAAGAAATAAAAGGAATCCAAATCAGAGAAGAAGAAGTAAAGCTGTCACTGTTTGCAGATGACATGATACTATACATAGAGAATCCTAAAGATGCTACCGGAAAACTACTAGAGCTAATCAATGAATTTCGTAAAGTAGCAGGATACAAAATTAATCCACAGAAATCTCTTGCATTCCTGCACACTAATGATGAAAAATCTGAAAGAGAAATTAAGGAAACATTCCCATTTACCATTGCAACAAAAAGAATAAAATATCTAGGAATAAACCTACCTAAGGAGACAAAAGACCTGTATGCAGAAAACTATAAGACACTGATGAGAGAAATTAAAGATGATACAAACAGACGAAGAGATATACCATGTTCTTGGATTGGAAGAATCAACATTGTGAAAATGACTATACTACCCAAAGCAATCTACAGATTCAATGCAATCCCTATCAAACTAGCAATGGCATTTTTCACAGAACTAGAACAAAAAATTGCACAATTTGTATGCAAACACAAAAGACCCTGAATAGCCAAAGCAAACTTGAGCAAGAAAAACAGAGCTGGAGGAATCAGGCTCCCAGACTTCACAGTATACTACAAAGCTACAGTAATCAAGACAGTATGGTACTGGCACAGAAACAGAAATATAGGTCAATGGAACAGGATAGAAAGGCCAGAGATAAACCCATGCACATATGATCACCTTATCTTTGATAAAGGAGGCAAGAATATACAATGGAGAAAAGAGAGCCTCTTCAATAAGTGGTGCTGGGAAAACTGGACAGCTACCTGTAAAAGAATGAAATTAGAACACTCCCTAACACCATATACAAAAATAAACTCAAAATGCATTAAAGACCTAAATATAAGGCCAGACAGTTTAAAACTCTTAGAGGAAAACATAGGCAGAACATTATGACATAAATCACAGCGAGGTCCTTTTTGACCCACCTCCTAGAGAAATGGAAATAAAAACAAAAATAAACAAATGGGACCTAATGTAACTTAAAAGCTTTTGCACAGCAAAGGAAACCACAAACGAGACGAAAAGACAACCTTCAGAATGGGAGAAAATATTTGCAAATGAAGCAACTGACAAAGGATTAATCTCCAAAATTTATAAGCAGCTCAATATCAAAAAAACCAACAACCCAATCAAAAAATGTGCAGAAGACCTAAATAGACATTTCTGCAAAGAAGATATACAGATTGCCAACAAACACATGAAAGGACACTCAACATCACTAATCATTAGAGAAATGCAAATCAAAACTACAATGAGGTATCACCTCACACCAGTCAGAATGGCCATCATCAAAAAATCTACAAACAATAAATGCTGGATTGGGTGTGGAGAACAGGGAACCCTCTTGCCCTGTTGGTGGGAATGTCAATTGATACAGCCACTATGGAGAACAGTATGGAGATTCCTTAAAAACTAAAAATAGAACTACCATACGACCCAGCAATCCCACTACTGGGCCTTTACCCTGAGAAAACCATAATTCAAAAAGAGTCATGTACCACAATGTTCATTGCAGCTCTGTTTACAATAGCCAGGACATGGAAACAACCTAACTGTCCATCGACAGAAGAATGCATAAAGAAGATGTGGCAAATATATACAATGGAATATTACTCAGCTATAAAAAGAAACGAAACTGAGTTATTTGTAGTGAGGTGGATGGGCCTAGGGTCTGTCATACATAGTGAAGTAAGTCTGAAAGAGAAAAACAAATATCATATGCTAACACATATATATGGAATCTTAAAAAAAAAATGGTTCTGAGGAAACTGGAGCAGGACAGGAATAAAGACACAGACATAGAGAATGGACTTGAGGACATGGGGAGAGGGAAGGGAAAGCTGGGATGAAGTGAGAGTCGCATGGACATATATACACTACCAAATGTAAAGTAGATAGCTAGTGGGAAGCAGCCACATAGCACAGGGAGATCAGCTCAGTGCTTTGTGACCACCTAGAGGGGTGGGATAGGGAGGGTAGGAGGGACACGCAAGAGGGAGGAGATATGGGGATGTATGTATATGTATAGCTGATTCACTTTGTTATAAAGCAGAAACTAACACACCATTGTAAAGCAATTATACTCCAATAAAGCTGTTAAAAAAAATAAAATACTGTAGTGCACACTTAAAAAAAACAATATAGTGTTAGTTTTAGGTGTACAGCAAAGTGGTGTTAGTTTTAGGTGTACAGCAAAGTGGTTCAGATATATAGATTCTTTTTCAGATTCTTTTCCATTATAGGTTACTACAAGATATTGAATATAGTTCCCTGTGCTATACAGTAGGTCCTTGTTGTTTGTCTCAAATTTAGGGGAAAATTAGAATAAGGAATGCCTCATTGAAAAATATCAACTATTGTAAGTTATGTACAGTAGTAAAGAGTATTTTCACTTTAATTACCAAAAATCCTTTAAGCCTCAGCCTCTGTAGTAGAAATTCTTCTCTAATCTAAAAGACTTGAGATGTGACACACCTAGAGAAGCCCGCACGCCACAACAAAAAAGAATCCACACGCCACATCGAAGACCCAGTGCAGCCAAAAAAAAAGCCTTGAGAAGGAGCATGTCAGAAAATGAATATTTTAAATTGCAGATAAAGTAGAGACAGGGTTTTCCATGGAAAATGAGGATTACAGGGAGAGGAAGAGGCCAAGGAATCGGATTTCAGGCAGGAAAGCTTTGCAAAGCAGATTTTGGGAGATAAAGAGGAGACAGGGTTGTCCATGGAAAATGAGGATTACAGCAAGAGGAAGAGGCCAGGGAATTGGATTTCAGGCAGGAAAGCTTTGCAAAGCAGATTTTTGAAGATTTCATAAGAAACTGGTAGGTAAGAATAAGGTAAACATTAGCAAATTTGGGCTACATAGGTTACAATCGGCCATGAAATCAAATTCTTTTACCATTTTGTGAGTGATATGTAGTGGATAAATGATACTGGATAATAAATGAAATAAACTATTTACAATACAGAACATCATACAATTTTAAACTCTAAAGTACAACTTTTTACATGTGTTTCATGTAAAATAATTTTTTAAATTACAAACCAATACACATTCACTGTGGAAAAAACCAAAACATAATACATGTAGATATAACTAATGTGAACACCTTGGAGGATCAGACCTTTATCAGACATGTTTTCCTATGTCTGCCCACATATTTTGTAATGGAACCAAACAGAATATACTGTTATAGACGACTGACTTAATTTGTCATGAACATCCTTCCATAGCATTGAGTAGATGTCTAGAATATTCTTATTAATGCTTCTTGCCACTATCACAGACCTCTAGGTTCTGCCGTTTTTCACTTTTATAAATAGCATGACCAGGAACTGGCTTGCACCAAAAACTTTATTCATATCCATGATTATTTCCTTAGGAGGAATCTCTGGAAGTAAAATTTCCTAGTCAAAGGATCTATGTCAAGCCTTTTGCCATCAAAGTCAAATTGCCCTGCAGAAAGGCTAACATACGCATCAGCTACAAATAAGTATGCATAATTCTCCACATACTAAAAACACTTTTAAAAAACTTGACCAATGTGATGTGAGGAAATGATTCTCACTGTACTTTTTATTTGCATTTGTTTGAAGTAGAACATGAAAGTTATTTTAAATGGCTTCAAGGACCCCTTGGGTTACTGGACAATACTTTATTGGAAGTAGATAACACCTACTGCCTCTGCTAGATCTTAATCCTAAAGTTATTTTAACTTTTCCCACGTTTCCAAAACACTTAAATATTAAGTTTAAAATTTCATTAATCAGCTATGTATTTTGCTTGTGTTGAAATCCCTAAATGTTTGATATTCTTTTGAATGAAATAACTAGATAATGGAATGAACTTTTCATTTTCCACGTAGATATTTTGATGTGGTTTGGCTTTAGCCAAAGATGCCTTTCAAAATACTTAATTGACACTGAAGTCATTTTTCTCATATTCAAAATTTCCATGCATTTCAAAAATTATGGTGCTGGAATCACAGAACTTTATTGGCATTAGTCAAATTTAAATAATATTTTAAAACATCTTGCTGTTTGGCATTGTGTAGATCCTTTCCCCCTTCCCAGTACGCCACACTGCTCCAAAAAAACCATACCAGATTTCCCACAGTTACCTGTGGTAACCTATCTAGAGCAGACTGGACATAGAGAGTAAGATAACTGAGGTGCTAATATTGGCCTGCATAATCCCCATGGGTAATCAACACCTAAACAAGAGAGGGAAAGATTCTAGAAGCTTCATCTCCATGCCAGTTCTACCATCTTCTCTAATCCCCTACAAGAAATAGTCCTGAGATTGTTTGATATGCAATCCATTTTGTACTGAACAATATGCCAACGTTTGCAAAGGGGAGAGAGCATGGAACTTAAGTCTTTGCTTCAAATTTCATTCTTCGGAAGACAAACTCAAAGGAAAAATAAATAAATTGATCAATCAATCGGAGCTACTGACATTTTCTACTTCAAGTGCAGTTACTGAACCCTTTCAGCTAAGGAGGGGTGCAAGTCAAACTACCTTCTAATGGTTCTTACAAATCCATTTTCTTTAGAAGTAAAGAAAATGTTCCTTTTAAAAATATTGATCCCAGCTGACAAGTGGTCAAACGCAATAGATTCAGGTGAAAAAGAAAAGGAGATAATAAAAGGTCATTCGCTGATTTATTACTGATTTCATAATATTTCAAAATTAGTTGTCCATAAAGTATCTGTGAAGAGGAAACTGTAGGAAAAAAAAAAAAAGAGGAATACTCTCCCTATAGAGCAACAGGAGCCTCAATGAACTTAACTGCAGAATGGGGGTATTAGAATAGATGACCTTCCTGTTAGGAACTTTGGTGGATCCAAAACATCTATCCCTTTATGACAATGGAAGTTTTGAAGGGTCTAGATTTGATCTGTTTTAGAAAGGAAAAATGAGAGAACAGACGTGAAGGAAAAAAGGCAGCTAAAATGGTCACGCCCATACTACAACACGTAATTAGAGGGAACACTAGTGGTGTCTCAATTCAAAATAGCTACTTTTTATAAAGTGTTTTCTGGATCACATTCTTTATGAAGATATCCATTTAAACAGTTTTAGAATAAAAAGACCTGAAAATGTGACTTTAATTATAACTACAATGATTTTCATAAGTAGATGCACTTTACCAACCAACGAGCAAAAGAATTTACTTACCATTTGTCCTCTAGAGTAAATTCTCCAACTGCACAAAAGAAACTAAACTCACATAATGTTTATTCTCCCTTTCCTTCCCAAATTAGGTCATTTATGTAATACTGAACCTCTACAAAAGGTAACATACAAAAGATGCTGATGTTCTAAGAAATAAAAGGAACACTTCATAAAAATATAGTGTAGTTTTCTTTTTCCATATGAAAGTATTTAAAAAACAGTAGCTTGCAATATGTTACAAACATTCTTATATGACACTTTCTGAGTCTGTGAATTCTTGCCAGAAATATATAGTGTTCACATCATTCCAGTGAATAACACTCAACATACCAATTTTTTTCAAAGGCACAATGTCAAAAATACTTATCGACTTTAAAATTTGTTTTTTCTGTAGTATATACCAACCACCTGTGACATTGTTCTAAACAATGACATTGTTGTAAACAATGTCACAGGTGGTTGGTATATATTACAGAAAAAAGTCTTAAATATTATGCTAAATTTCAATGTCAGTGAACACAGAAAAAAAAGTAATGTTGGTATTTGAGGTCATTATATTTCCAGCAGCCTGAAGACATTGAGACTTATCAAAATAGTGATCTTAGGCACTTTGCCTACCCCTTTCTTTTGGGAATCTTTAATTTATGTGACATGTTTAAATAAATGGGAGTTAACTCTTCATATGCTTTGGAAATTAGATGAGAAATCACTCTTAAAAATTGTAAAAAAATGTAGCCGACTACACACTATGTAGTATTATTTCTACCTGCCATCAGGTGCTGTAAATATTAAAGGGTAATTTTCTTCAACCTTTCTGGTTAACATAACTCACCTGCCCTTCAGCTTGCCAAGTGAAATTCATGGAATGGATATTGACAGGAATGGCTGGCATTCTCTGTTGTGCTCTTCTGAAATCATGTGTAAAAGGGGCCATTTTCCCCTCTGAAACAATCAAGATATCTTCTTCAAATCCTGGTTTAAAAAAAACAAATAAAACTATCAAACTAGCTGGACTTAAAAGCATCCAAATGAGAACTTGCACGCAAAAAGAACACCAAAGAATTAGTAATGGGTCATTTCTTTTCACAAGGCACCTGCCTTCGTACCAACTGATATTCCTGTGGGTGATAAGAATGATGCCAAAGACGCATGCTTTCGGGGAAAAGGAGTGGACGTGGAGTTAACTGGTGCTAGCAAATGCCGGGTCCACCTAAAAACGCAGGATTGTAGAAACTAGCAACAGCATGATCAGAACACTATATCAGCTTAGGTTTCTTGAGAGAGAAGTTTATACGCTTTTAGATGGAAAAAAGCTAATTAAAAGGGGGAGACCAATCTTCCTTGGAAATTAAGCTTTGAAAACATACTAAATGTATGCATCTCTCCTCCTTTAATGGAAAAGCTGGACAGAGAGTGAAGACCCAGGCAGGGGGAAGAAGCAGAAGCTCCCGTGTTAGGCGCGAAACCTTACCTATGAGCACTCTCGCCTGGTGAGCATCGATCCACAGGTACAGGCTTTCCTCCGGCGGCTGCCCGACCTCCGCCCGCAGCACCAGCAGGCACGGGAGGATGCTCCAGAATCGGAGCGCGGCGGCAGGGAAGGCGCCTCTCCGGGCCATACTATTCCGGACCTCCTGGCTGGTGGCTCTCGCAGCTGAAACTCCTGCCGCACCTACCCAACCTGCAGCCGTTAAGCTGTCTCTCAACCGGAGCCGTTCCCGCGTAGTCAGCTAGGCGTGTAGCCTCTCGGCTCTGATGCGAGTGAGCCCGGGTGAGCGCGAGGAGGAAGAGGAGAAGGGAGTGGAAGAACCGGCGAGAGCGGGGCAAGACGGGGGTGGGGGGCGGGGGCGCAGGAGGAACAGGGGAGAGCAGAGACGCAAGACTGGCAAAGCAGGAGATGCCAGCCCGCCGAGCGAGGCCAACAGTCAGAGGGTTAAATACAGCGGGAGAGGAAGAGCGGGAAGGGCCGGCGCAAGTGCGGTACGAACGAGGAGGCACTCGGCCCAGTCGGCCGCCACTGGGCGGCGCTGGGGAGACGCACGGGGGTGGGGCGGCACGGGACCCCGGAGGCAGCGTCCACGCCGCTGTGCGCCGCGTGGGAGCACGCACGAAAGGCGCACGTGGTGGAGGGAGCTGCGGAGAAGGGCGCTCAAAGGCGCCTCTGGGACGTCCCTCGCTTCTGCCTCTGGCCAGACGAGGCATGAATGGAGGGAAGTGGGGTGAACTGACTTCACAGGGCTTGACTGAGCGCAGGTGATGATGATGATAACTCCCATTTGTACTCCGGGGCTAAATGAAGGCGCATATTCCTCCACTTCTCCCTTTCCGCTACTGTCATTCCTCCTGCAAACCCTATCCTCATCCATCCGCGCTAAGCTGACACGGCGCATTCCCATCCATTTAAAACCCAAGACTCGACCGTCCAGTGGTTCCCTGATGGCTGGCGCTCAGGTTGGCGGGGGCGTGGGGTTTCATTGCTCACTTGCCTGACACCATGGAGGATGCTTTTTAACAGCTGTGGAGGCTCTTCTCCCTGATCACCGGAAGCACTTGGAAGAGTTCCCTGAGCTCTGGATGACAGGCTTACCTGACCTGCTGGGGTAGGGCTCCCAAAAGTTGTGAATATCTTCATAGTTGCCGGTATTTTAAGAAATTTGGAGGCGTGCCGCGCTGGTACTGAAATCGCAGGCACTTTGGAGCAAGACCAAGGATCTGGCCTTGCCTGTGGGAAGAGTAGTTGGCTGGCAGTGGGCTCCAGCCCAGCCACACCGACTCGACCCCAGCAGAGAGGATTTGTTTTGCCTCCTGCCTAATCCCTTGGATGAGCAATGAAAACGGAAGCAAAGGTTTTTAAAATTTTTTTAACTTAGATTTCAGACTCAGAAAAGAGTTGTTTACTTCTGTATTTTTTGGCATCCGAATGCTGGACAAATGTCCCAAGGATTGAGCATCTGGGGCAGGGCATGTTGTTTCACCCAGTCCCTTGCAGAAGTGGATACCTCAAGAGGGGAGCAAACCGGCAACAACGGAAGAGAAGCGGAACACGTGCATGAATTCAGCTAAGCGTTGGGTCATGAGAAGTTACTAAAGAGAACAGAATATGTGTATTTCCAATTATGAAATATTTTCAACCGTGCAACTGTTGATCTTTGGAAAGAACTAGACGAAATCTACAATGGATTTGAACTTTGTGTTTTAATTGTAAAAGTACTTTAAAGTGCTTACTTAAACCTCACAAGTCTTTTAAATAGGTACTATTATTATTCCCATTTTATTGATGGGGAAACAAGGCTCAAAAAGATCCAGTAAGTTAGTTGACTGTGGTTACCCAGTGGTAACTATGGTTACTTACCGGGTCAGAGGCAGAGTCAGGGTTCAAATTTCCAGGCACTCTGGTTTCAAAGCCTATTCTCTTAACCACTATACCTCCACTGATAAGTAAATCATAATTAAGTCTGTCTGCATCCAAAGCTTCACAGCCATTCTTCTTTACAATAACATTTACCTCTTTTCAAAGATTTCATGAGTTTTTATTTCAGTGAATATTCATTTATGTAATGTATTCATATACATTCCGAAACCCTTAAAGCACTTTAGCATTGTAATGCCAGTTGTCCCCCAGTTAAAGATAATCCTTTTGCAACACAGTGGACATCTTCCTTTACTCCAGAAAGTTGTCGTTTTAATTAAAAATATATTTTTCCCTCAGTAGTGTTCAAACCCCTACGGCTCTTGATGCAAGGACGCCCTCTACAGGTTGTTCTAATCAAATACTAACTGAGAAATAATAGCCTTCATAAAATTTACTTTTTATGTAGAGAAAAAGAGGGACTAAATTCTCTCCTAATTCACCTTCCCCTGAGTGAGGTCTTTCTGCAACAGTTGAATTTGGTGTTGGTGATACTGGTAGTATATCGTGCTGTAAGGAATTTTTCTTTCCAGAACAACGGGTCTCTGTTCACTTCTCCCCAGCAGTGGACACTTAGAAAAATTACATTTTATGATAGAGAAAAGTGTTATTTAAAAATATTGGATTTGGGCTCTTTTGGTTTTTAAAGGGAAGGAAGGAACCAGTCAGCTATTTTCAAGAGTAATATGGTGTATCTTTGGGGGGAAGGTCCACCTAAGAGTTGAATCAGGCTGGACTCTCCCTTCTATTGTTAAAGAGCAAAGAGGCTTTTTCATTCAGAAAAAAAGTCATGTTTTAAAATTTCTCTGCTCAAATAGAAATGCAACAATATTTGCACATGATAAAATGTTGGAAATAATATGCTAGGAGGTGTTGGGAGTTAACTTCATTTAGTTGAAAATCCGACCATTTATTTTTCCAGTCCATTATCCTTCCTTTCCTTGTGTAATTAATTCTTGTGAATTACATTTGTAGGCAACTTCATGTATTTGTTCATTAACTCATTCACTCATTCAACAAATATTTATTAAACACCCATTTTGTGCAAGACACTGTCCTAGAAACAACAGGAGAGGCAAAGCCAGTGAAAAATATCACGAAACTACATGAGAAACAAAACACGATCCCAGCCCTTGAAGACCACTGGAGCTATTTAAATGAATAAGATAAGTACCCAAGTAACCGTAATTCAAGGCAGAATACAATGATTGTTGATAAGACAAAAGGACTGGAAATTCAAAGGAGAAATCTCATATCTGGGATCCTGAAAGTTTTATAGTTCATTCATTCATTCATTAAAAAAAACACTGACTGTGTGTCTGATGTATGCACTGTACAGGAACAGGGGATAGGAGGGCAAATAAAAAGACAGCCCCTGCTCTTGAACTCTCGGTCTAACAGGGGAGATTGTTAAGAATGAACAATAAAGAAGAATGAATGCCAGGATGGGGATGTGCACAGGGTATTTTGGGACTGGGAGAAAAGTCCCCTGATGCAGACTGGGTTCTGGTAAGACTTCCTAGGGGCCAGGGTACTTGAGTAAGCAGTTCTGAAGGTTAAAGGGGAATTGAACATGTAAGGGAGAGAGACAAGGGATGTCCAGCAATAGTGAGAACAGAGATGAGAGAAGGAATGGTACCATCCAGAACCTGAATGTACTGATCTGCAATGTGATGAGCCTGGAGTGGGGGAGAGAGGGATGGATGAAGCCAAAAAGGGAAGTAGGAGTTGGTTATAGAAATTGTGCTGAGAAGAATTCTCAATAATTTATGGAGAGACACTGTCCTCAAGGAGGTAGAGCATAACTCCCCACTCTTTTTTTTTTTTTAACATCTTTATTGGAGTATAATTGCTTTACAATGGTGTGTTAGTTTCTGCTTTACAACAAAATGAATCAGTTATATATATACATATGTTCCCATATCTCTTCCCTCTTGCATCTCCCTCCCTCCTACCCTCCCTATCCCACCCCTCCAGGCGATCACAAAGCACGGAGCTGATCTCCCTGTGCTATGCGGCTGCTTCCCACTAGCTATCTACCTTACATTTGGTAGTGTATATATGTCCATGCCTCTCCCTCGCTTTGTCACAGCTTACCCTTCCCCCTCCCCATATCCTCAAGTCCATTCTCTAGTAGGTCTGTGTCTTTATTCCTGTCTTACCCCTAGGTTCTTCATGACATTTTTTTTTCTTAAATTCCATATATATATGTGTTAGCATATGCTATTTGTCTCTCTCTTTCTGACTTATTTCACTCTGTATGACAGACTCTAGGTCTATCCACCTCATTACAAATAGCTCAATTTCGTTTCTTTTTATGGCTGTCCCCACTCTTAAGCGTAGGCTATGCATAGTGACTTCCTTTCATAGAGTTCCATATGGAAAGAGGTAAAAGGAGTAACTTTACAGCAGAGAGACCTAACAGACATGGGTGATCTTGTCCAGGTGATCAAGGTCAACATCAACAGTGATAAGTCATGTTGATAGTATATACCCTGGATAAGATGTGATGAGAATGGTAACTTCACCTCTGTGGTCTTCTCTTAAAAACCCATAACTTCTGTCTAATCATGAGAAGAATATCAGAAAAACACAATTGAAGGACATTCTACAAAATACCTAACCAGTAATCCTTAAAACTGTCAAGGTCATCACAAACAAGGAAAGTCTGAGAAATGGTCACAGCCAGGAGGAGCCCAAGGACACACGACAAGTAAATGTAATGAGGTATCCTGGATGGGATTCTGGAACAGAAAAAGGACATCGGATAAAAACTAAGGAAATCTGAATAAACTATTAATAATAATGTATCAATATTGGCTCATTAACTGTGACAAATATACCATATTAATGTAAAATGTTAATTGAAGGAAAACTGGGTGCGGGATTTATGGAACTCTCTGTGCTATCGTTGCCATTTTTCTGTAAATGTAAAACTGTTCTAAAAAATAAAGTTTATTAAAAAAAATTAAAAAGTAAAGTTTATTTTAAAAATAAATGGTAGACCTAGATACATTCAAAAATACTAAAATACTACAAAAAGATGCTCAACATCACTCATTATTAGAGAAATGCAACAAAACTACAATGAGGTATCACCTCACACTGGTCAGAATGTCTATCATCAAAAAATCTACAAACAGGGGGCTTCCCTGGTGGCGCAGTGGTTGAGAGTCCGCCTGCCGATGCAGGGGACATGGGTTCGTGCCCCGCTCCGGGAAGATCCCACATGCCGCGGAGCGGCTGGGCCCGTGAGCCATGGCCGCTGAGCCTGTGCCTCCGGAGCCTGTTGCTCCGCAACGGGAGAGGCCACAACAGTGAGAGGCCCGCGTACCACAAAAAAAACAAAAAAAAAAAAAAAAAAAATCTACAAACAATAAATGCTGGAGAGGGCATGGAGAAAAGGAAACCCTCTCACAATGCTAGTGGGAATGTAAATTCGTACAGCCATTATGGAGAACAGTATGGAGGTTCCTTATAAAACTAAATATAGAATTACCATGTGATCCAGCAATCCTTCTCCTGGCCATATATCTGGAAAAAAACATATTTCAAAAAGATACATGTGGGCTTCCCTGGTGGCGCAGTGGTTGAGAGTCTGCCTGCCAATGCAGGGTACACGGGTTCGTGTCCCGGTCTGGGAAGATCCCACATGCCGCGGAGCGGCTAGGCCCGTGAGCCATGGCCGCTGAGCCTGTGCGTCCGGAGCCTGTGCTCTGCAACGGGAGAGGCCACAACAGTGAGAGGCCCGCGTACCGCAAATGAACTTATTTACAAAACAGAAATAGAGTCAAAGATGTAGAAATAAACTTATGGTTCCTGGGGGGCAAAGGGGGATAAATTGGGAGATTGGGATTGACATATATACACTACTATATAGAAAATAGATAACTAATAAGGATCCACTGTATAGCACAGGGAACTCTACTCAATACTCTGTAATGACCTATATGGGAAAAGAATCTTAAAAAAAAAGTGGATATATGTACATGTATAACTGATTCACTTTGCTGTACACCTGAAACTAACACAACATTGGAATATAAATATCAACTATATTCCAATAACAAAAATACTAAAGTGCTGACATTTGAAAATCAAAGGATTTTTCATAAAAATTTGGATTTTCAGGTTCTTGAGGCTTTTTTTTGGCTTCTTGGGGCTTACTCAAGTAAAACTGAGACATCTGGCAATATTCCCTCCCAAGAGGATGTGTGTGAGTAGTGCTGTAAGTACAGTTACAATACTCCTCTTTCCAGCCTACTCCACTCATTTACTTGACTTGCTGGGCTTCTGGAGGCCCAGAAGTTTGCTACTCGCTACTCATGGCCTGGAGGAGAGGCCATGGGACAGGGAGTGGGAAGGTGCCTGAGGGGGCTGAGCCATCCCTTAGCCTGGAAGTGCAGTTGTGTGGGAACAAGGACAAAGCCTGCTGTAGAGGAGGATCTTGTCACTGCCCAGCCACCCGTTCACCCCAGCAAACTGCCATCCTGCTGACCACTCTGCCTTGTGGTCTCCGCCAGAGCTATTTTGGTGACGACAGGTGTTGGGACAGAGACTAGGGTATATCAGCGGCACCCTGAGCTGCGTTTGGAGAAAGAGGGGAGCAGGCAGCCCTGTAGCACACTGGTATGGAAAGGGAGACACAAGACACAAGATAGCAAGTAAAGAGAGCAACTTGCCAAGCATTGTTTTAATGCAGCCCTGTTTTTAAAAACCAAACACAATATCTATCTGCCTATCTATCTATCTAGTTAATACGTATATAAAACCATGCAGAGAAAATGTCTAAAAGGTTACATACCAAAATATTTCCAAGGGTAACCTATGAGGAGTGAGACTGGGATGAGGGAATTATTTTTCACTTTATGCATAAATATTTTCTGATTTTTTTTTTTAATGGGCAGATGCTCTTGTAATTAAAAACCACTTCGAGGAAGAAAGGTTGTTTCTCTCCTGCTCAGTCAGTTTCTCTCAAAGTAGGCAGCTGTCACCACCCTAGTCCAGCACTTCTTGCTATGCTGCTTGCATACTTTATCACTTAAGAACTGTACATCACAACACATGACAGCTCATTACTGAAGCACAGCACAGCTTGAGGGTTCCTCATCAGCGCATGTAACACTTCTGCTCTTCTTTCCTCACATGATGGCATTGCCAAGCAACCTAGCATATCTTGTCTTCCACAAACCATACCCATTATTTTCTGTTCATCCATGCTGTTTCATCCCTATGACATTTAACAGCACTATTTTTTTATAATTGGGAATAAAAGGAAAACAGTTGTACTGCCCAATATTAGAGAAATGGAAAACAAATTAGAACACTTTCATAAGATGAATTATTATTGAACTATTAAAATTAATGTTCTGACCTATGTATTCAACCATGAAACTATCATCACAGTCAAGATAAAATCCATTCCATCACTCCCAAAAGTTGAACAAATCATATACTTTAGATATGTGCAGTTTATTATATGGCAACTGCATTTAATTAAATCTGTTTAAAAAATTTTTAAGAAATAAAAAATACTGATGTTTCATCAGGACACAAGAAACACTAACCATAAAAGAAAAAATTGGTAAATTAGGTGATATTAAAATTAAGACTTTTTAAAATCAATAGATAGCATTGAGAATGAAAAGACAAGCTATAAAGTAGGGGAAGATACTTGGGCATATAGGACTCTTATCCAGAATATATAAAGAATTTCTATAAATTCATAAGAAAAAGGTCAAACAATCTGGTAGAAAAATGGGCAGAAGGCTTGAATAAGCACTTCACAAAAGAGCATATCTAAATGGCCAATTAACACATGAAAAGCTGCTGAACTTCATTAGCAATCAGAACTAAAACTACAGTGAAACCAGTTCACTGCATTCAGAATGCTTAAAATTAAAAAAGAAAGACTATATGAAGGTGGTGAAGAAGTGAAACCTATACTGCTGACAAGAGTGTAAATTAGACTGCTTGGAAATAGCTAGTAAAGCTCAGTGATTGCACTCCTATGGATAAGCCCAAGAAAAAAAAATGTGCACCTATCCATCCAAAGACATGCACTATTTATCTTGGCCTCCAAATGGAAACAACTCAAATATCAACAGTGGAATGAATTAATAAATTATTATTATTGGTATGATGGAATACTACACGGCAATGAGAATATGCAAAGTACAATTACACACAACACAGATGACTCTCACAGACATCAGGATGAGCTAAATAAACCGAAAGGGTACATACTGCATGATTCCATTACTAAAATTCCCCAAACAGGAAAAACTAATATTAGAAGTTAAGATAATGAAGGGATTACCTTTGGAGCGGAGTAATGACTGGAAGGGGATGTAAAAGGCGCCTCAGGGTGTTGGAAATGTTTTGTTTCTTTTTTTTTTGCGGTATGCGGGCCTCTCACTGCTGTGGCCCCGCCCATTGCGGAGCACAGGCTCCGGACACGCAGGCTCAGCGGCCATGACTCACGGGCCTAGCCGCTCCGCGGCATGGGGGATCCTCCCAGACCGGGGCACGAACCCGTGTCCCCTGCATCAGCAGGCGGACTCTCAATCATTGCGCCACCAGGGAAGCCGGATGTTTTGTTTCTTGATCTGGATGTTTGCTACATGGGAATGTTTATTTTGTGAAAATTCGTTACATTGAACGAATTTATGATTTGTTCACTCTTCTATGTGTATATTTCAATAATTTACTAAAAATTATTATATCATATAAAAACCAAAATTATAAAAGATAGAACACATAGGTGAATGTATGTATAAGCTTAGAGTGGGAATGACCTTTCTAAGCAAGACACTTGAAAGCTATAAAAGAAAAGATAAATAAATTTGGCCGGAAAAAATGTTTTAAATAGCTATGTAGCAATTAATATAAAAATAGCTACACCATAAACAGATTACTGGGGAAAATATCTGCAAATATATGACAGACAGACGGATAATTTTCAAATTTCGAAAATGCTTATCCTTACCAATAATGCTTATACCTACCATATCAGCTAGTAGAAAAATGGACAACAATATAGATTTCTGTTTCACAGAAATAGAAATACAAAAGGCTGAAAGGTGCTTAACTTCATTCATAATGGAAGAGGTGCAAACCAAAACAATGAGATATTGTTTTATTTTACTGATGTCAAAAATATAAAAATTGACAAATATAAAATTAGATAAATTAAAAATTAGATAAAATTTTAAATAACTGAATATAAAGTATAGTCAAGGAAATAGGCAAACAGAAACTCTCATATATTATTAACGAACGTGTTAATCAACTTATCCGTTTGGGAGAATAATTTCTAATTTTCCAATATCCATCAAAAATTCAAAATGCATATATTCTCTGACTCAATAATTCCACTGTTAGGAACTTATTCCATGACTATACATGGAAAAAACACCACCAAAATACATTTACAAAGATATTCTCTTTGTAATGGTAAAAGACAAAGACACAAAAAACTTGAGACTATCTAAAGATCCATTAATAGGAAAGTAGTCAAACAAATTATGGTACAGTATTCAGTGGAATATCAGGCAGCCATTATCCAGAAAAAAGAAACTCTGTGCTGATTATGAAAATTCTCCAAGATTCATTATGAAGTGAGGAAGATGCAAGCAAGATGCAAAGCAGTGTTTGTAGTATGTGTTCCTTAGTGTACATAAAAAATTAATACACACACAAACACTTAAGCACAGATGTACGTGTACATACAAAAACACAGACATCATCATCACGTGCACACACAGTCTGCCACACACACACATACATTTATCTGCAGGAAAAATACATAGGAAACTTGATGCTAGTTTCCTTTAGTGAAAAGAACTATGGTTTAGGAAGAGTTTGGGGAGAGAGGATTTTTTAATTCTATTTTTCTCTATTATTTGCAATTTTTTAGACATATAGTTGATTTCTACTTTTTGAAATGTTAATAGAAATTACTTAGGTAACATGCTATGAGCCATTTAAATTTTCTTCTCTTTGCTTTTCTGTTTTCAAAAATAAAAGTCTAAGAAATGTTTTTTTTAAATGACATTTCCAAATACTTTCTGATAGCTCATAATATAATTTTGAATGAGAAAACCCCAAGAAAAGAATGTTTCTGTGTAATATATTATGTGTAACATAAACACACAAAAATAATTGTAAAAATGCTCTGAAATGTTAATGAGAAATGAGAAACTTGCCCCAATGGAATAACCAGAACCATCCTGTACGTATATAGTAGGGAGAGGCAGACTAGAGACAGACACTCAGAATATCAGCAGGAAAACCATGGAATATTGAATAAATGATATTGAGGTAACTGGTTTCTGCTGGGAAATAAAAGATCTCTATTTCATACCACATTCCAAAATAAGCGTCAGATAGGTTATACATATATTTATGTATAAATGTAAATATTTATATATATTTCAATATAAAAGAGGAAACAAAATTACTAGAAAAAAATATGAGTTAGTATTTACCTGAGAAAAGGAGGAATTGAAGGCAGAAAGCATAGAGAAAAATGTTTAAACTTAACTACAATGTTCACTGCTATTTTACATATAGTAGTAAAAAACTAGAAACCACCTAAACGTCCAATCATCAGTTTTAGTTTAAATACAAATTTAAAAAAAACTATGCACAGTTAGGAGTATTGGAAAGTTACATAATCACATTTAACAACATCTATGGTATATTGTTGAATGAAAAATAATCACATTAAAAATATTATGTACTGTGGGAACCTACTTAGAACGTGTGTGTGTGTGTGTGTGTGTGTGTGTGTGTGTGAAAATACATGACTGCAGGGATAATACTTCAAAATGTTAACAGTAACACCAGTGTTTATAGCATTATTCACAATAGTCAAATGGTAGAAATATCCCAAATGTCCTTCGATGGATAAACAAAGTGGTATTAACATACAATGGAATATTAACAAATTTCTTAAAAGGAATTAAATTCTGATGCATGTTACAACATAGATGAAACATGAAGACACTATGTTTAGTGAAATAAGACAGACACAAAAGGACAAATATTGTATGATTCCACTAATATGATATTCCTGGAGTAGGCAAATCCATAGAGGCAGAAAGTAGAACAGTGGATACCAGGAAGGGAGGGAGAATGAGGGATTATTGTTTAATGGGTACAGAGTTTCAGTCTGGGGTGATGAAAAGTTCTGGACGTGGATAGTGCTGGTTGCAAAACAATGTGAATATTTCAATATTTAATGTGACCTTAAAATATTAATAGTAGCTATCTCGAGTTTTTATTTTCTCCTCTAATTTTTACTTTCTTTTTGCTTGTTTTAATTTTATTTGCTCGTCATTATTTTCTAACATTTCTATAACAAAAAAGTTACTTATGTATCGAAAATTATTGCTAAAATAGTAGATATGGACTCTTGTGAAATGAATGAAGGACACTGACAGTCACATTAGTCACTTCTATATAAGAGGCATTGGTTTTATTAATTTACTCCTCACAAAAGTTCTGTCAGGGGGTCACTATGCATATTCATATAAGAGGCTCAATGAGGTTAGGTAACTGTGTATAAGGTCACACAGCTAAAACTCCGCAGAGCTAAGGAAATACCTCAGGCAAGTTTAACTCCAAGTCTGTGTCCATGACACATACAGCTTATGACTGTGGCCTTTTAAATTATTAAAGAGTCAGGTCCCAATGAAATTCCTAATTAAAATTCCTCCCAGATAGTCTAGGAAAACATTCCCTGTATGAGAAATTGTGTCAGGAACGAAGGCATTGAGATATGAAGTAGGAGCTGGGAGTTGACTGAGAGATGGACAGAAAGGTTGGACCCATCCAGGAATGTAATTTTCTCAGGCAAGAGACAGAATTGCTGAAAAGGAACTCAGAATACAAATATGTTGTTTCAACAATAACTGGATAGTTCACGTGAAAGCACTTTGTAACCTGCAAAGCCCCACTCGTAGCTGGTATTTTATGAGCTCCAGCAGCAGTGGTCTGAATAGGGCAAGACTCAAGGCCTGGGTGTGAGCTGCTCGCATCACCTCTATGTCTGAGGGCCGTCCTCAGGACAGAGAGTGGGAGGCTTTTCTTGTTGTGATCACTGATCTCTGAAGTCTCCAGAAACACTATGAACCTTCCTCCCTTGATTCTTCTACTCCAGCTTATTTGCTAATCTGAGTTCCAGTCCTTGACCCATTCCTACAGCCAGAAAGTCATCACAGACACAGACATCCTAGAACACAGACTCCTAAAGCAATGGAAAATTCTATGGGTAACAGAAATACTATGTGAAGGAGGATACATTCAGAATGAGCCTCAAAAAAAGCACGCAGACAGTTTTGACATAGAGCTTTTTTTTTTTTTGCGGTATGCGGGCCTCTCACTGCTGTGGCTTCTCCCGTTGCGGAACACAGGCTCCAGACGTGCAGGCTCAGCGGGCATGGCTCATGGCCTAGCCGCTCCGCGGCACGTGGGGATCTTCCCGGACCGGGGCACGAACCCCATGTCCCCTGCATTGGCAGGTGTATTCTTAACTACTGCACCACCAGGGAAGTCCCAATATGCATACTTTTAACAGAAATGTTACTTCTGAGATTTATGAAATAATATAGATATGCATAAAATGTATATGAACAAGAACTGTTCTTGACAAACTTTACTATATTAAGATTAGAAATAAGTCCCATCAAAAACTGAACAAACAAGTACAAACAGTAGAATGCCACGATGTAAGTTGAAATGGGTTCTAAATGGAATTTGTTGACATTAAAAGAAATCCTCATTATTTTAAATGAAAAAAAGCATGAATGATCATGGTATAATCAATAGTATAATTACAGAATGGTTTAAAATATGTCTATGCATGTTAACATATCTGTGTACATCTGGACACTACTTATGTTAACAGTGATTAACTCTAAATGATTACGTTACTACAGATTTTCACTTTATCTTGTTTAGTTGTATTACCTAAATCTTTTACAATAAAGCTGTATTAATAAGAAAAAGTAGTAAAGCTAGTTCACTGTGTTTGAAAAATATTTAATGGCTTTTTTTTTCAAGCAAAGAGATTGAATCAAAATGTCATGTACCTCCATGAATGATGACTGTTTTGGAGTCTGCCATAGCATTATGTGAGGTTAGCTATCAACAATCTTGATTAAAATCAGGTTTTACAAAGACCACTCTCATTTATGCAAGAATACCAAGGGATTACATGCTGTTTGGAGCCTTGTTTACAATATACTTATAGTTCCCACAAAATTTCACCTTTCCTTTGGGCTTTCAGTGCCACTTGGGAGGCAATGTAGAGCTATGGAAAAAATGTGGATTGTGGAAACAAGACAGCCTCCTCACTTCTCCACACCCCACCAATTAAATATTTGAGGACACTTTGTTTGATTAGCTACTTCAACTCAGATTTAGTTTAAGGAATGCTTCTGGCACTTTAACACGTCTGAAATACAATAGGTACTTCATGAACGTCTGCAAAATATACACTGAAAGACTTAATGCAATATTTGGATCCACATGGCTATGGTTGGTTCCCTCTTGTAAATTACTAGCTTCTTCCAAGTTACTACAGGCTGTCTGCAAAAATTTACTCTTAACAGAGTTTATTCTAATGGCACAAATGCCTTGAATATTTATCATTAATTTACATGAAGCCATATAACTTGTGCCCAAGAGGAAATTTTGCTCTGCCCTTTGGTTATGGCAATAAAAACTACCATTAATAGACAATGGGGGGCATAGGTCTAGCTTCATCATCTGTGAAACCCTAGCAGCATCAACTAGCATCTTAGAAAACACTGTGACTCTAAAAACTCTTCTCACATATGAAAAAATTATCTTTATAATTAAAAAACTTTCCCAAGGCCTTTTATAAAATATATTGTGGAAGTTGCCTTATTAATAACTGATAATCACAATGAGGGTTGAATTCTTCTATCTTGCACTCATTCTTGAGAATACCCAAGTTTCCCGAGGCATTTTTCTCTGGACCATCTGAACATGATACATATTCTTTCCATTCATGGGAATAATCACAATCAAACAATGCCAGTTTATGTGACTGGCTTCATTTAGGTAAAATACTGAACAGCATTTGGCCTGTAGTAACCTTTAAAAATATGCACTTGTGAATTTTTGAAAGGACACATTCAAAATTTCAAGGGAGATCAGCTAATTGTGAAAGTAAGACCTAATGAGGGAAAAATTCCTTGGCAGAGTTAACACAAAATAGGAAATTAATTTGGGGCAGACAAATCTCAATTTTGTCACTTTCAAGTTGATCAGGTCCTCAGAGACTGTTTCAGGATAAACTCAAAACAGAGAGCGGGATAAACCAAAATGATAATTTGTTAATCTCTAACAGGCGGAATCTATTTTGGAAACTAGAATACAAAAGTCAGCATTCCAAGACTTCCTTTCCTATGAAGGTATGAAGGTATCTTGCAGAATTCACTTGGTAATCACAAGATTGGTGAACATTGATCCCAGTTGACAGTATTGGATGGCATGAGAGTTACTTCATATTGGCCAGTGAGTTTCAACTGCCACCTGTTAGGAAGCATTTTAGAAATGCCTTGTGGGGATATTTTTGGTTGTTACAACGACTAGAGGGCACTTTGGGCTCTTACAGGCTGTGGGCAGGGATAGTAGATGTCTTGCTATGCACGAGACAGGACCACACATGAATTGTCCCACAGTCTACACATCTTTTGATGACCCCATTGGAGATTCATGTAGATGAAAACCTGTTTATAATTATATGAACCTAGAAACCTAGCTCCATTTTACATATAAACATACAGTTTTTAATATACACTGAATTTTCCAGAAATGCAACTACTGGCAATAGTAAGATTCTGCGAAGAGTAAGTTTGTACTTGGTTTTGCTTGGATCTTTACCAAGAATTATCCACGTTTTGGAAAAATCACATCACACCTCTGCTTTTCTCATTTTCCTGTACTTTTATATATAATAGCTTCTGATCTTCTTACTTCCCTTGAAACCAAACTTTTCATTAAAGTAGGTGCAAGCATCCATTTGGATTCTATTAAAGGATCATAAAGGGGGAAAAACAGAAGGCAGCTTTGGGTCAGTCTGTAAAGTCTATATACTATGTCATTCCATTTATGTGACATTCTAGAAAATCAGGGAATACATCAATGGTTACCAAACGCCGTGGGTTTCCAGGATGGTTTAATTACAACAAGGCATCATGAGGGAATTCCTTGGGGGGCAATGTTAGCTGTTCTGAATCTTGACTATGGTAGTGATTACTATATGACTGCATGAATTTGTCAAACATTATAGACATGTGTACCAAAAAAATTGAATTTTACTGTATATAATTTTTTAAATGTTTAAAAACTTGGGGAAAAAACCCACAAACGAAACACAGAAAATAAAGCAACTTAAATGGTAGTGTTGGGTCTTAGTGTTGAGAACCACTGAACTAGGCCATAGACACTGATGACATTTATGCTCCCACAGTTCACATCTCTAGTGATTGACCTACTCATTCTCATCACTCTCCTGTGAATAGTGTCAGATATATGGAGAGATATAAGTTATTTTTTAATAGGATTCATGACAATGAATGAACTACCGCTCAATCAAAGCCAGCAAGTTACTGGCAGTTAGGATTAAAACCTAGCCACTAATTCTAGTGAACATTTACTACACCATACTGCCTCACTAGTTTTGTGCTTCAATGGAAGAATGCTGTGAATTCTTAAGCTTTTCCATTCATTGCTATATTACAACTCTAAAATAAAATAAAATAAAGTAAAATAAAATAAAATACCAGGACTCACATTATACTACCTCCTGAGTTTACTAAGAATTAAAAAAAAAATTGCTTTTGTTTCCTAGAAGAAAAGTGTACTAAAATGTCACTTCCACTGACAGAAAATACAAGTCTCTTGTATTTTTATAAGGTGTTTACAATTGGTCAGCATTTTGGCTGGGGTGTTAAAGACTTTTTGCCACTTAACAGTATTTATTCTGCAGCCTTCTGAAACTGGGAAATTTTAACATGTAGAAATGTTTAGTTCACTTATTGTAGGTGATTAAAATGGTTAAGGAAGGAACATTACCTAATAAATGCCTTAATTTGGGTAATATCCAAAGAACAGATGTCAAAATGATGAATTACTAGCTTTTTAAATTTTCTTGCCTAAAAACTATTTAACCAATTAAGCTATATGAATAAGTAACAAGAATATAACATTTAGATAATCATTAATTGATACTTGTGCTAAGAATCTGTAATTCATATCCAGTATGCTGGCTTTCTAAAAGAAGAACTAAATAAATGTCACTTTAATAAATTTGCTTCACAATAACTGATATTGGAATTGTGAATTCAAATGACTTAAAAACAAAAACCAAAATATACCTCTATTGACTATAAGCTGAACCATGGATTTGAAGTCAAGATGAAGGTTCCAATGTTCACACTGTACATTCTAGCATCTGTGGCACAACATCAACCTTCAAGTGGTAATCCTATTTTAGTTACTCATAATTGTGGTTGGAATTGTCCCATCCACCATCAACTTAAAATTGGAGGGGTGGGAGTGGAGGTGGAGGTATAGACAAAATAAGGTTGGCCATGAGTAGATAATTATTGGAACTGAAACTTCCTCTGACGCTACGATGGAGTAAATGGTGCCGAACTTGTCCTCCTATTGCAAACAACTAGAAAAGTGGGCAAAATATAAGAAATCTGTTTGAGGACATTGAATGATAGGAAGTGTTAAAGTTTGTAAATCCTAAAAGAAAGGAGACAAGTTATTTAAGCTCAATGATCACTCTGGCTGTTTTTCTGAAGGCATTTTCCTGACTATGGAGTAGGGAGACGGAATCCAAGCAGAGCAAGGTAGTCTCTGAGGAGACAGAGATGGAGGAGGCCGAGGCAGCTGGAATTTGTGAAGCAAAGAACTTAGAAGAAAGATTATGGGGGAAAAAAAGCTCAAGAATTCTTCATAGAAGTCTCCTTGAGTCTGTTTCTGAATACTAAGATGAAAATCCATAGGGGGAAACTTCACAAGGCTGGTTAAGAAACTACTCAAAAGCAATAAGCTGAAAAGTTCCCAGAGCTCATGCAAAGCAGGGAGACATTTGATTTCCAACCAAGCAAACTGTAGAGACTTCGGTGAACATTGAGGTACTTGGTGGAGACCCCAGAAGGATAATTCTTTAACGGTAGGGTTAAACTAGCTCTAGAATAAAAATTACCCTAGATCGACTCTAATGAAGCTTAACAAGATTCAAAAGGATCAACCTAACCTGCAAGTAAGTTAACTTCCTTCAGAACAAGACTCAACACTCTTTAAAGAAAAATGTTTAAATCCAGACATTTGAAGCCTAAAATTCATAATGTTCAGAATCCAATAAAAATTACTAGGCATGCAGAGAAGCAGGAAAAGGTAATACATAAACCAGAAGACAAATGAATCAATAGAAAAAGATCAAGTAATGATAGAAATGACGGAATTCACAGATAAGTACTTTCAAGCACTACTTTAAATATGCTCAAGAGTTTAAAGAAAAACATGAATATAATGAGGAGAGAGATGGCAGCTATAATAAAGATAAAATTGCTGAAAACAAGTGATAAAGAAAAGAATCTTTAAAGCAGGCAGAGAATAAAAGACACATTACTTATAGAGGAATAAGCTTAAGACCTCTTTAGAAACAATTCAAGGTAGAAAAAAATGGATTTTACAATGCTGAAAGAAAAAAAGGCAACCTAGAAAGCTATATTCATTTAAGTGTTCTTCAGTAAATTAAAAATGAAATAAAAATGTTTAAAACAATAGTTGAAAAAAATTCGTCATTAGAAAATTTGCATTACAAGAAATAAGAAAGGAAGATTATACAAGATGGAACTCAGAAAAGCTAAATATGTGGATAAATATATAATAATATTTTCTTTTAAAAATTTTTCCTTAAAAGCAGTTAACTCTTTGAAGCAAAAATAGTATTGTGAAGTTTATAATATGTAAAAGTAAAACATATGACAGCAATAGTACAAAGATTGAGAGGGAGGAAACAGAGGTGTAGTCTTATAAGTTTCTTCAGTATATGTGAAGTGGTACAATATTATTTGAAGGTAGACTGTGCTTAGTTATAGATGAATGTTGTAAATGCTAGAAAAAACACTAAAAAAAAAAACCAAAGAGGTACAGTTAACAAAACAATACTGGAGATAGAATAGAATACTAAAAATACTCAATCTAAAAGAGGGGGAAAATAATATAGAACAAATATAAAAAGTAGAAAACAAATAGCAAAATTGTAGACTTAAAGCTAACTATATCTTTAATTACATTAACTATAAATGTCTAAATACCCCATTTAAATAGCAGAGATTGTTAGATTGGATTTTTAAAAAGGAAGACTCAACAATGCTGCTTACAAAAATAGTATTTTAAATATAAAGATTCAGGTAAGTTAAAAGAAAAGGATCGAAAAAATGTATACCAAGGAAAAACTATTCATAAGAAATAGAGGCATTATTAGTATCAGAGAAAATTGACTTCAAGATAGTGAATATTAGTGATAATTGTTGAAGCTGGGTGATGGATATATGCCAGTTGGTTATACTATTCTATTTACTTTTGAATATGCTTGACAGTTTTCAAATGTAACATTAAAAATTGAAAGAAGAGAAATATGTGTTAAAACAAGGTTGTTTTTTTTTTCTGTGTAGACAATATACCCATCCCTTATTTCACTTACCCATTTTGAAACAAAAATAGCTTATGCTGTGGGTTTGCATTACCAGCTTCAGTACTATAGAGACATACTTTTTCCTTTTTCTATTACTTTAATTTCTCCTAAAATGATTATAATACATATTTTTGAAATAAAGTTACTTAGGGATATTAGAGAAGGTTAATAATTCCCCTGGTGGATGTGGATATTAGGTTCTGGAAAGCTGTGGATGGATTTCACTTTTATAGAGTTCCCAGAGTTACTACATATTTGGAACACTGTATTGCATTTCACATTTTAGAGCTATTATCTTCAAACCCTCCAGAACAGAAAAGAATGTTTTCCATTATTAACAGAATATTTTTCTTTTTCTTTTTTTTTTTTTTGCAAAAAAGAGAAGCAATTTGAAAACTGCCAGATTGAAAATGGCATATAATTTACATGACAATAAAACATTTCACAGAGAACTGCTATAAATGGCATTTAGCCCAGTATAGAAAAGACTTGTTATTTAACTTCCATCTTCTCCATTATTATTTATCATCCTTACAGGAGCTTCAGACAGTTTATCACAGGTATACGTAATTTCCAATCTCAGACAAGATTTTGTAGATAAGCATTAAGCTATTTTTCTCATATTCACAAGTCTATGCATATTCTTCCCTAATTCACTGGGTAACATTCAATAAATTTCCAACAGAAACTGAAGGATAATACTTAACAGAATTTTACCCGTATATAACACCTTAAACATAAAGCATTTTTTGTTATAATGTTTATATCTTATATTTTTATGAAACCATACTTACACAGGGTAATACACTAACACTTATTTGTGTCAAATACTTTCATGAACACAAACGTGGTTTTATTCGTTTTAATTTATACCCGACTGTTTCAAGAGAGATTTTTACGTGGTTTAAAAGATACATTGAAGCTTTGTAGTATAGTCTGAAGTCTGGGAGCCTGATTCTTTCAGCTTCATTTTTCTTTCTCAAGATTGTTTTGGCTATTCAGGGTCTTTTGTGTTTCCATACAAATTGTGAAATTTTTTGTTCTACTTCTGTGAAAAATACCATTGGTAGTTTGATAGGGATTGCATCGAATCTGCAGATTGCTTTGGGTAGTATAGTCATTTTCACAATGTTGATTTTTCCAATCCAAGAACATAGTATATATCTCCATCTGTTTGTATCATCTTTACTTTCTTTCATCAGTGTCTTATAGTTTTCTGCATACAGGTCTTTGTCTCCTGGGGTAGGTTTGTTCCTAGGTATTTTATTCTTCATCTTGCAATGGTAAATGGGAGCGTTTCCTTAATTTCTCTTTCAGATTTTTCATCATTAGTGTATAAGAATGCAAGAGATTTCTGTGCATTAATTTTGTATCCTGATACTCTACCAAATCCATTGATTAGCATACTACAAAGCTACAGTAATCAAGACAGTACGGTACTGGCACAAAAACAGAAATATAGATCAATGGAACAGGATAGAAAGCCCAGAGATAAACCCATGCACATATGGTCACCTAATCTTTGATAAAGGAGGCAAGAGTATACAATGGAGAAAAGACAGCCTCTTCAATAAGTGGTGCTGGGAAAACTGGACAGCTACATGTAAAAGAATGAAGTTAGAACACTCTCTAACATGATACACAAAAATAAACTCAAAATGGATTAAAGACCTAAATGTAAGGCCAGACACTATAAAACTCTTAGAGGAAAACGTAGGCAGAACATTCTACGACATAAATCACAGAAAGATCCTTTTTGACCCACCTCCTAGAGAAATGGAAATAAAAACAAAAATAAACAAATGGGACCTAATGAAACTTCAAAGCTTTTGCACAGCAAAGGAAACCATAAACAAGATCAAAAGACAGCCCTCAGAACGGGAGAAAATATTTGCAAATGAAACAACTTTTAAGCAACTTTGTCTTTTAAGACAAAGGATTAATCTCTGAAATATACAGGCAGTTCATGCAGCTCAATATCAAAAAAACAAACAACCCAATCAAAAAATGGGCAGAAGACATAAATAGACATTTCTCCAAGGAAGATATACAGATTGCCAACAAACACATGGAAAGATGCTCAACATCATTAATCATTAGAGAAATGCAAATCAAAACTACAATGAGGTATCACCTCACACCGGTCAGAATGGCAATCATCAAAAGATCTAGAAACAATAAATGCTGGAGAGGGTGTGGAGAAAAGGGAACCCTCTTGCACTGCTGGTGGGAATGTAAATTGGTACAGCCACTATGGAGAACAGTATGGAGGTTCCTTAAAGAACTACAAATAGAACTACCATATGACCCAGCAATCCCACTACTGGGCATATACCCTGAGAAAACCATAATTCAAAAAGAGTCATGTACCAAAATGTTCATTGCAGCTCTATTTACAATAGCCCGGAGATGGAAACAACCTAAGTGCCCATCATCGGATGAATGGATAAAGAAGATGTGGCACATATATACAATGGAATATTACTCAGCCATAAAAAGAAACAAAATTGAGCTACTTGTAATGAGTTGGATAGACCTAGAGTCTGTCATACAGAGTGAAGTAAGTCAGAAAGAGAAAGACAAATACCGTATGCTAACACATATATATGGAATTTAAGAAAAAAAATGTCATGAAGAACCTGGGGGTAAGGCAGGAATAAAGACACAAACCTACTAGAGAATGGACTTGAGGATATGGGGAGGGGGAAGTGACAAAGCGAGAGAGAGGCATGGACATATATACAGTACCAAATGTAAAATAGGTAGCTAGTGGGAAGCAGCCGCATAGCACAGGGAGATCAGCTCAGTGCTTTGTGACGGCCTGGAGGGGTGGGATAGGGAGGGTGGGAGGGAGGGAGACACAAGAGGGAAGAGATATGGGAACATATGTATATGTATAACTGATTCACTTTGTTATAAAGCAGAAACTAACACACCATTGTAAAGCAATTATACCCCAATAAAGATGTTAAAAAAATAAAAATATATCTCATTTTAAATGAAGAAATGCAAATTAAAACACAACCAAGGTACCGTTTCAAATTGACAAAACTGGAACAGACTTTTTTTTAAACTCATATTCAGAGTTAGCAAGAATTCCACCAGACTGGCAGTCATAGCCACTGCTGGTAAAAATGTTTATTTATGAGTACTTTATGAAAAAAAATTGCTAATATGTATTAAAAGGAATAAAAATGTTTACCTTTTTGCTCCAGTGGTTCTACGTATAGGGATTGGCTGGTTTTTCTCCTTCTGTCCCTCCATGTCACCACTCCACACTTTTTGGTCCTACTCTATGTTGTCTAGGGGAAGATCCCTGAGCTCCCTTGCTTTCTAGCTTCTAGTTGGGTTTAGCCAGTGAAAGCACTGAAAGGAGAAGGGAGGTCAGAAAATGAGAGATCTGGGGACATCTACTTCCCACCACCTGATTCCTCACTGCCGCCATGGTTTTGTGAGCAATTTTGTTCCTTAAAGCCAGTGGTTCTCAAACTTCAACACATCAGAATCATCTGGGAGCCTCGTTTCCAAATTGGTAGGACAGGCTAAGGCCTGAGAATTTGCATTTCTGATAGGTTTCCTGGTGTTGCTGATGCTACTGGTCCGGGGATCACGCTTTGAGAAGTACAGCTTTAAGGCCACGGTTCCTTGTTGCCCTAGTTGCTCAGCTGAGCCCTAGTTGCTCAGCTGAGACTTTCTTTGTGAGACATTGACACTGTAGCCCTTTTCTGTCTCTGGTTAGGCATGGGAAGGGTGTGTTTGCCAGTCTCTGAGTACTTCACCATTCCTAGTTGATTCTTTAACCCTGTCCACGACTCTTGTCATCAGTCCCTTCATGAAAGTCTCTTGAATTAAACATTTGGAATATGCCATCAGTTCCCTGCTAAAACCCTGGCTGATATAGGGATTTATCCTTGAGAAATAATCAAAGGTGCAGACAGAGACTTAGGGGCAAGAATGTTGTTTGCAGCATAATTTACAACAGCAAAAGCATTAGAAACAAGGTGCATGGCCAACACACGGGAAAAGATGGAATATGAGGCAGCTATGAATGGTGAACTGCATAATTGTACTGACTAACCTAGGGAATGCTCATAAAGCAACGTTTAAGTGAGAATGAGCTGTAAAACCATCCTTAGTGAATGTCCACAATTTTTATAATTTTGTGTGGATGTGCTTGTATAAGGTTTGAACTGAGATGAAATTGGAGAGAGTAGTTTATTGAAAGAGGATTTGATTTGCCAGTATATTTGTATTTTTCTGATTGAATGTTTTGAACCACAGGTGTAAATCCAATTAATAGGGGGCCCAGGTTTGATCCCTGGTCAGGGAACTAGATCCCACATGCATGCCACAACTGAGAGTTCGCATGCCACAACTAAGGAGGCCACCTGCTGCAATTAAGACCAAGCAGAGCCAAATAAATATATTTTTAAAAATGGGCAGAAGACCTAAATAGACATTTCTCCAAAGAAGACACACAGATGGCCAACAGGCACATGAAAATATGTTCCACATCTCTAATTATCAGAGAAATGCAAATCAAAACTACAATGAGATATCACCTCACACTGGCCAGAATGGCCATCGTCAAAAAGTCTACAAATAATAAATGCTGGAAAGGGTGTGGAGGAAAGGGAACCCTTCTACACAGTTGATGGGAATGTAAATTGGTGCAGCCACTATGGAGAACAGTATGGAGGTTCCTTAAAAGACTAAAAATAAAGTTGCCATATGATCCAGCAATCCCACTCCTGAGCATATCCAGACAAAACTGTAATTCAGAAAGATACATGCACCCCTGTGTTTACAGCAGCACTATTCACAATAGCCAAGACATGGAAACAACGTAAATGTCCATCGACAGATGAATGGATAAAGAAGATGTGGTACATATATACAATGGAATACTACTCATCCACAAAAAAGAATGAAATAATGCCATTTGCAGCAACATGGATGAACCTAAAGATTATCATACTAAGTGAAGTAAGTCAGGAAGAGATATTACTCATGTGATATCTCTCATGTGATATCACTTATATGTGGAATCTAAAATATGACACAAATGAACATATCTCAGAAACAGAAACAGACTCACAGACATAAAGAACAGACTTGTGGTTGCCAAGGGGTGTGGAGGAGGGAAGAATTGGGAGTTTGGGATTAGCAGATGCAAACTGTTATGTAGAATGGATAAACAACAGGGGCCTACTGTATAGCATAGGATATATTCAGTGTCCTGGGATAACCCATAATGGGAAAGAATATGAAAAATATGAAAAAGAATATACATGTATAGCCGAATCACTTTGCTGTACAACAGAAATTAACACTGTAAATCAACTATACTTCAATAAAGTTTTTTTAAAAAGACACAAAGACCAATGTGGGATAGTGGAAAGAACGCAACTTGGGATTAAAACACTAGAATTTGATTTCAGGCTTTGTCACAACCACAATCAAGCAGTCCGTGAAATCTGCTGCAAAATATATAGTAGAACATAAATTATAAAGCTCAATTATGTAATCAGGGAATCACAAAAAGCTTCTTCATCAGAGTCTGAATGCTCTGTGACATGCATAGCAAGTATGTGTTTACTAAGCTGGAGTTAACATTAGTCTATCCTTCTAATCCTTCTCTACTTCAGAACAAACGTGCATATTGTTCTCCCTGAATATGCATAATTATGAAAGTTTTGGCATATTAGTCTCAGTGCGAATGAGCATTCAAAAGCCAGAGCTGATGGTTAAAACAGAGGTGGCATTATTCTTAGACAGGAAAATGGGTATCTTGTCCCTGACTCTTAATTACAGTATGTTTCCATACAGAAAACTGGAAAGGCTGTTTAGGAATCTAGCTTACAGAAAATAAGCAATCCCACATTTGTATGAGCCAGAGATAAAATTATTTTTTAATTATATAATGGGAAGAAAGACAACCCAGTAATGGACGAATGGCATCAAACTGATAATGACTGAGGGATTCGAATAAAATATGAATGTAGGATAAACCTGAAATGCTGAATTAAAAGGGATATGAGCAACTAAGATGTGATCAGATTTCCAATTCTGACATTTCCTTCTCTGATCACAGCATCCTAATCATCCCATTCTTTCACTCCTACTGAATGTCCTATTTGTCCAAATAATAAATTCAAGTTTTACATTTGCCTGTTCTTTCAGCATGTCTACAGGCTGCAGCTTCATTTATCTCCCTACCCAATGTGACGCTATGCCAGTGGTGATCATTTGATCACTAGACTGGACTCTCTCATCGATACATATACTTGTGCCATAGTCTGTTTGGCCAGACCTCGAGCTTAGGAATCTCTAATGTCTGTTTTCTTTGCTCATACTCTGAAGCTGCCAAACCCAGCTGTAGAATCACAGAACTAATCTCGCCTTCTGCCTACAATGGTGATAAAGGACACAATGAAAAATGTCTTCCAAATTCCCTCCTGATTAACCAGGAGAGTACCTTAAACGAGAAAAACTCATCTATGAACATGGTAAAATAAAAGATATAGTCAGATTCTGTTAAGAGACGAAATAATCCTGCCTAACTTTCTGTGAAGTAGGATTGAAATAGAAGAACCTTGTTCTTGCTCATTACTTGCTGCCACAGTGACCATGACTCAGTAACTAAAGGAACTGGTGTTCCATTCATTCTGAGCTACCTAGGCCATTTTATTATCAGGTGAGAAAGCCATAGAATGACATTTTTAGGTATCTAAGAACACAGAAGCCAGATTGTCTTCCCAAATAAATGCCCTGAAGGCCTGCTTCAGAACCCCAACATATTAATAAAAATTTAGATTCAAGAAAACGAAAGTGGTGGCTAAAGGAATTGGGGTAATCAATAAGGTAAGTTAAATATCTAGAGAGAAGTTGAATTTTTACAACTAGTGTATAAATTTGAAATAAAGTTACTTGAAACAGATGATTTATACTATTTAACACGAAGTCAGTGATGCAGTTTATGACCTCAGTCTAAATGAAACCACCCCTCCCCCTACCACCAAAGAAAACACTGGAGAGAAAGGAGAAGCTTCACCAAGGAAATAAAAGCCCTGGGTTTCACATCCTTCATAATGGGGAGTAAAGTTCTTATGTTGCTCTTGATTTTAATAATTAGATGGCAAAAGTCTAAGAATGGTTTAACTGAAACAGGATGCTTTCCTTCTTAATTATTGCAGAGAATAAGAACAAACTAACAATCCATGTCTAAAAGAGGAAAGGGATTAAAACCCAGGAAGCATAAAATAAGAGCTTTTAATTTTTGTAACAATTAAAATGGTCATTTACCTCTTTTTCTGCCCAGTATCTCTGCATTTTTCTGAGAAAAGAACCCCATGCCCCCATCCCCACTCTAACCATAGACTCCAAATGGAGATAACATCATTTTTCATGATCTTATGTACCTGGTCTAGATTATGCAGAAGCGAGTATCTGACTTAAGCTGGGTCAGTTCTAGAACCTCATCATCCCCACCCACTCACCACCCAGTCCTGTATACTGGTTGAGTTCATAGGCAAATAGACATTTGGCACAAACTGTGAACATCATATTACTTCTCCAGGGTTTGTTCAACAGGATTTGTGCAAATGGGTTTTTTTAACTTTGAAGATAAAGCTGGGAAGATGGGTGGAGAAGTATGTGTGGACAAGAGTAGTCAGAGAGGGACTTCCCTGGCGGTCCAGTGGTTAAGACGCTGAACTTCTACTACAGGGGGCACGGGTTTGATACCTGGTCGGCATCGCCAAAAAAAAAGAGTAGTCAGAGAGAAGCAAAGAAGGGAGGTGGAGCTAGAAGATCGTGGTAGCCTCAAGTCTCTGGCTCAGGGTGTCTCTACCTGCACTCTTGCCCTTTCTGGTTACAGGAGCCAATGAATTTCCATTTTGCCTAAGTTAATTCAAGATGAATTTCTACATCTTAAAACTAAATACCTACATGTAAGATTTATGACTATAAATGTAAATGAGCTTAATATTTTTAGTAAAAAGTCAAAGACTCAGATTCCAATGGAAAATAAATCCAGTTCTAAGGCCCCCTCCTCACTACTTAACATCTTGAAATCATCTGGAATTCTACTTCTGGAAAATTAACTTTTACATTGTGTATTAATAACAAATTAGTCATAGTGATAACATTTACAGATTCCTTTATTGTGATAATTAAATGAGCTAATGCATGAAAAGTATTTGGCATGATGCTTCGCCTAATCCTTCAACAGTTTTTGCAATGGTGAGGAGGATTATCAATATTATCACTCCACACAGAGCCCTTCTCTCTCTGAAAGCTCTCTTTTCGTGGTCTTATCCTCAGCTTTCACTATCACAACTACCTGGATGATTTCCAAACCTATGTCACCTACCTGGACACCACTCCTGGGCTTCCTTGTTTTACTTTCAATTTCTCGTACAAATCACCGCTTAAATATTCCACGAGCACATGGAGCTCAACGCATCCAAATTAAACTATCTCCTAATTTCCTAATTCCTGTTAATGGAACAAGCATTCTCCCCATTCCCTAATCTGGAAACCTTTGCTGCTCCTCTTACGTTGCCCGCATCCCTCAGCAAGATAATTGAGCCCAGTGCCTGGATCATGTAGCTGCACAGTCCATGCCGGTCTACTTCCCTATCCTCTTTTAACTTTAATACATCGTTAAGCCCTGTAAAAAAAAATTTGTAAAAATGCTGCTGTGGGGCTTCCCTGGTGGTGCAGTGGCTGAGAGTCCGCCTGCCGATGCAGGGGACACGGGTTCGTGCCCCTGTCCAGGAGGGTCCCACATGCCGCGGAGCGGCTGGGCCCGTGAGCCATGGCCGCTGAGCCTGCGCGTCCGGAGCCTGTGCTCGGCAACGGGAGGGGCCACAGCAGTGAGAGGCCCGCGTACCGCAAAAAAAAAAAAAAATGCCGCTGTGTTTACCTTCCTCTTTATGACTCCCTCCTTCCAATGTATTACTTTTCACTAGTATTGAGTTAGACTCCTAGTTTTCCTCCTTATTTTCCAATTTCTTCTCCCTTCTTTTATCCTTACAGATTAATCCTCCTCAAACATCGTGCCAATCATGCATTTGTTATATGTTAACTAACAGGTCCCTTGTTTTGAACGTAAGTCTAAACCTGTCAGCCCATCATGCCAGGCTTTCTACTAACATGGGTCTAACCTACATCACCAACTGCCGCCTTTATGGACACTATGGCTCAGTTGACCTGGCACATGGACCCCTCCCTAATAACCCCAAACATTTTTGGAACTTTCTAGTTTTATCCTTGATATTTCTTCTGCCTGGAAAGTGTTCTTGAACCATCTCTGCCTGTTAAACCCTATCTAACCTTCCAGGACTTTGTCAGAAACCACCCTTGTCAAAAAGCCTTGATTCATGCACCAGCTATGACTTGTTCTTCAAGCCACTGTAGAATTCTGTATGCCTCTAATAGTGATGAAAATGTTTTCCTTTAAATTAAAGATTCTCAGGATTTGTTATCTTGATGTTTTACCAGATCGTAAATTGTTTAAAGGGTTTTGTCCCACTTATCTTTTAATTTTCTGTAGGCCCTTGTTTGTATAGCATATTTCACTCAATAAATATTTGTTAAATTTAATAAAGATTGTACAATTTAAGACAGAAAAAGTTATTCTGAAAGCATGACCAAGGTTTCTTAAGCAGACTATGTAAAATAAAGGCTTGTTCAAGTACAAAAGTCTATTTACTATATGTAAATCTTTCCTTAGAGAATGAACTAGCTAAATATGTCTCTGAACAACACAAGACAAGGCACACACAATTTTTATGGCAGTAGACCTGAAAGAAATATGTACTTTGCAGAGACACCAGGCCACAGAAACACCTGTGGCATATGAATAAAGGTCTTTCTGAATATTAGATGAAGTGCCAGAGGTGCTCTTTGCACACAGCTTATTTAGAGATATTTGGCTCTCCATGTTACTTTTGTTAATACAGAGATAACAACAGCTTTCAAACACTACACTGTACAGCCTGAGTAGAGGTGAGAAAATAATGGAATATAGGGCTAGGAATGCAGATTGCAGCCGAATTCTGGAGAACCTGGAATGCTGGTATCAGGATTTTATTTAGTAAGCAACTCATTGAAATTTTTTGTTGTTTCTTATTGTTTGTGCTTGATCCTGTGAGCACCATCATAGAAATGTGCTTCAGGAAAATTAACTGCAGAGCAGAGGGTAGTTTGGATTGGAAAGAGAGCCTAGAGGTAAGGACCTAGCTGGTCTACTTAGAGTAGAAAAAGGTCAAATGCACTAAAGTGGCAGAAGTAATGGACAAGAGGGAAAGGATGCTGATGCAGGAACTATTACAAAGGACTTAGCAAGTGACCTGAAAACGATTACGATGATCAGGGTAAGGAGAAACCAAAAATAGCTCCTCAAGTTTTGACTCAGAGAGTACAGACAGACAGTAATAATGTGTGTGTGTGTGTGGGGGGGAGAGAGAGAGAGAGAGAGAGAGAGAGAGAGAGAGAGGGAGAGAGAGGGAGGGAGGGAGACAGGGAACATCCTAGAGGAGCTGGAAATGCTAATTTTATTTCCTTTACTCCTGTGAAAACAGGTTTTCTTCTTACTTCCCTCATTGTTCCTTCTTAGACTTATATGTTGGTTTCTCTTCCTTTGTTTGTCCCTTAAAAGTTAGCATTTCAGACAAGTCACAAATATCTGGGCAATGCAAGCCAGTTATATACCTCTTTCTGTGTAGCAAATGGAATAAAATTTTAAAGGATTTATCACCTGCAGTATTGTTATCAGTGTAGATAAAAGATATGTTTTAAAAAAAAAGATATGGTTATGTGCTCCTGAGGGAGGGGAGTATAAATTGGGAATTAGATTTTACATTTAGAGGTACATATACTTCAGGGTTTTACAGTTTAAATCAACTTTATTGATATGTACATATGATAAAATACATTCATTTAAGTGTATTGTTAGGTACGTTTTGATGAAAGCGTACCCACGTAACTACTACTCCAATTAAAATAAAGGAAACTCTGTACAAACCCTGCACCAGCCCAAATGCCTCTCTGCCACTGCTTTGGACCTCTGGCGTCACCTTGGCTTGAAGTGGACCCCAGCTGCTCCTGTTCCACTGGTGGATCCTGCACCTGTGCTAACTCCTGCAAACTCACCTCCTGAAGGAAGGGCTGCCACTCCTGCTGCCCCATGGGCTGTGCCAAGCGTACCCATGGCTGTGTCTGCACAGCAGCACTGGACAAGTGCAACCACTGCCCCTGATGCCAGGCAGATCCCGCTCCCGGATGTAAACAGCACCGCGTACAAACCTGCATTTTTTTTTTTTCATGCTACCCTAACCGGATTGCTGCATTCCTTTTTCTATAAAATATTTGAAGGACAGTAAGCTCATCTAGATTCTTTAAAAAAAACTTTATTACCCCCCAAATTCACTCATATCCCTTTGCTGTCATTTTCTCTCTAACGTCCTCCCCAAACATAAACATGATTCTGCTTTCTGTCACCACGGATTATTTTTCCTGTTTCAAAATTTCAAATAAATGGAATCATATGGTATGTAATTTTTGTGTCATTTGTAACTAAAGAAAAGTTTTCAAATGTCTCCAGATTGATGTACATTAATAGTTCATTCCTTATTATTACTGAGTAGTTCCAATACAGTTCCAATTTCATTAGTTCCACTAAAATTTGTTTATATAGTCACCTGTTGATAGATTCTGTTTCCAGTTTTTGCTCATTGTGAATAAAATTGTTATTAACATTCATTTTCTCTCTTTTTTTTTTTTTTTTCAGTACGCGGGCCTCTCGCCGCTGTGGCCTCTCCCGTTGCAGAGCACAGGCTCCGGACGCGCAGGCCCAGCGGCCATGGCCCACGGGCCCAGCCGCTCCGCGGCATGCGGGATCCTCCCAGACCAGGGCACGAACCCGTGTCCCCTGCATCGGCAGGTGGACTCCCAACCACTGCGCCACCAGGGAAGCCCCTCTCTTAACTTTTTTAAAAATTGGAACATAGTTGCTTTACAATGTTGTGTTAGTTTCAATGAAGTGAATAAGCTATGTTTATATATATAATCCCTCCCTCTTGTACTTCCCCCCCAACCCCCACCCCTGTCCCACCCATCTAGGTCATCACAGAGCACAGAGCTGAGCTCCCTGTGCTGCGCAGCAGGTTCTCACTAGCTATCTATTTTACACCTGGTAGTGTATATATGTCAATCATAATCTCCCAATTCGTCCCACCCTCCCCTTCCCCCAGGCTGTCCACATGTCCATTCTCTACAGCTGTGTCTCTATTCCTGCCCTGCAAAGAGATTCATCTGTATCATTTTTCTAGATTCCACATATATGCGTTAATATACGATATTCGTTTTTAGTCTTTCTGACTTGCTTCACTCTGTATGACAGACTCTAGGTCCATCCACATCTCTACAAATGACCCAATTTCGTTCCTTTTTATGACTCAGTAATATTTCATTGTATACAGGTAACACATTTTCTTTATCCATTCATCTGTCGATGGACATTGAAGTTGTTTCCATGTCCTTGCTATTGTAAATAGTACTGCAATGAACACTGGGGTACTCCTCTTTTTTTTTAATTAATTTTTGTCTGTGTTGGGTTTTCGTTGCTGCACCAGATTTCTCCAGTTGAGGCGAGCAGGGGCTACTCTTTGTTGCAGTGCACAGGCTTCTCATTGCGGTGGCTTCTCTTGCAGAGCACAGGCTCTAGGCACGCGGGCTCAGTAGTTGTGGCTCACAGGCTCTAGTGAACAGGCTCAGTAGTTGCGGCGCATGGGCTTAGCTGCTCCACGGCATGTGGGATCTTCCCAGACCAGGGCTCGAACCCGTGTCACCTGCACTGGCAGGCGGATACTTAACCACTGCGCCACCAGGGAAGTCCCCCGTATGTCTTTTTGAATTATGGTTTTCTCAAGGTATATGCCCAGTAGTGGATTGCTGGGTCATCTGGTAGTTCTATTTTTAGATTTTTAAGGAACCTCCATACTGTTCTCCATACTGGCTGTATCAATTTGCATTCCCACCAACAGTGCAAGAGGGTTCCCTTTCCTTCACACCCTCTCCAGCATTTATTGTTTGTAGATTTTCTGATGATGCCCATTCTAACCAGTGTGAGCTGATACCTCATTGCAGTTTTGATTTGCATTTCTCTAATAATTAGTGATGTTGAGCAGCTTTTCATGTGCCTTTGGCCATCTGTATGTCTTCTTTGGAGAAATGTCTATTTAGGTCTTCTGCCCATTTTTTTTTATTGGGTTGTTTGTTTTTTGATATTGAGCTGCTTTTGGAGATTAATCCTTTGTGAGTTGCTTCATTTGCAAATATTTTTTCCCATTCTGAGGGCTGTCTTTTCGTCTTATTTAGAGGTTCCTTTGCTGTGCAAAAGCTTTTGTTTCATTAGGTATCATTTGTTTATTTTTGTTTTTATTTTCATTACTCTAGGAGGTGGGTCAAAAAAGATCTTGCTGTGATTTATGTCAAAGAGTGTTTCCTATGCTTTCCTCTAAGAGTTTTATAGTGTCCGGTCTTACATTTAGGTCTTTAATCCACTTTGAGTTTATTTTTGTGTATGGTGTTAGGGAGTGTTCTAATTTCATTCTTTTACGTGTAGCTGTCCTGTTTTCCTAGCACCACCTATTGAAGAGACTGTCTTTTCTCCATTGTATATTCTTGTCTCCTTTGTCATAGATTAGGTGAACATAGGTGCATGGGTTTATCTCTGGGCTTTCTATCCTGTACCATTGATCTATATTTCTGTTTTTGTGCCAGTACCATACTGTCTTGATTACTGTAGCTTTGTAATATTGCCTGAAGTTGGGGAACCTGATTCCTCCAGCTACGTTTTTCTTTCTCAAGATTACTTTGGCTATTCAGGGTCTTTTGTGTTTCCACGCAAATTGTAAAATTTTTTGTTCTAATTCTGTGAAAAATACCATTGGTAATTTGATAGGGATTGCATTGAATCTGTAGATTGCTTTGGGTAGTATAGTCATTTACACAGTATTGATTCTTCCAATCCAAGAACATGGTATATCTCTCCATCTGTTTGTGTCATCTTTGATTTCTTTCATCAGTATCTTATAGTTTTCTGAATACAGATCTTTTACCTCTTTAGGTAGGTTTATTCCTAGGTATTTTATTCTTTTTGTTGCAGTGGTGAATGGGATTGTTTCCTTAATTTCTCTTTCTGATCTTTCGTTGTTTGTGTATAGGAATGCAAGAGATTTCTGTGCATTAATTTTGTATCCTGCAACTCTACAAACTCATTGATTACCTCTAGTAGTTTTCTGGTGGCATCTTTAGGATTATCTATGTACAGTATCATGTCATCTGCAAACAGTGACAGTTTTACTTCTTCTTTTCCAATTTGTATTCCTGTTATTTCTTTTTCTTCTCTGATTGCTGTGGCTAGGACTTCCAAAACTTTGTTGAATAATAGTGGTGAGAGTGGACAGTCTTGTCTTGTTCCTGATCTTAGAGGAGATGTTTTCAGTTTTTCACCATTGAGAATGATGTTTGCTGTGGGTTTGTCGTATGTGGCCTTTATATTATGTTGAGGTAGGTTCCCTCTATGCCCACATTCTGGAGAGTTTTTATCATAAATGGGTGTTGAATTTTATCAAAAGCTTTTTCTGCATCTTCCGAGATGATCATATGGTTTTTATTCTTCAGTTTGTTAATATGGTGTATCACACTGATTGATTTGTGTATATTGAAGAATCCTTGCATGCCTGGGATAAATCTCACTTGATAATGGTGTATGATCCTTTTAATGTGTTGTTGGATTCTGTTTGCTAGAATTTTGTTGAGGATTTTGCATCTATGTTCATCAGTGATATTGGTCTGTAATTTTCTTTTTTTGTGATATCTTTATACGTTTTTGGTCTCAGAGTGGTGGTGGCCTTGTAGAACGAGTTTGGGAGTGTTCCTCTCTCTGCAATTTTTTGAAAGAGTTTGAGAAGGATAGGTGTTATCTCTTCTCTAAATGTTTGATAGAATTAGCCTGTGAAGCCGTCTGGTCCTGGACTTTTATTTGTTGGAAGATTTTTAATTACAGTTTCAATTTCACTACTTGTGATTGGTCTGTTTATATTTTCTAATTCTTCCTGATTCAGTCTTGGAAAGTTGTACCTCTCTAAGAATTTGTCCATTTCTTCTAGGTTTTCCATTTCATTGGTGTATAATTGCTTGTAGTAGTCTCTTATGATCCTTTGTGTTTCTACAGTGTCAGTTGTAATTTCTCCTTTTTCATTTCCAATTTTATTGATTTGAATCCTCTCCCTTTTTTTCTTGATGAGTCTGGCTAATGGTTTATCAATTTTGTTTATCATCTCAAAGAACCAACTTTTAGTTTTATTGATTTTTGCTATTGCTTCCTTTGCTTCTATTTCATATATTTCTGCTCTGCTCTTTATGGATTCTTTCCCTCTACTAACTTTGAATTTTTGTTGTTGTTCTTCTTTCTCTGGTTGCTTTAGGTGTAAGGTTAGATTGTTTATTTGAGATTTTTCTTGTTTCTTGAGGTGAGATTGAATTGCTATAAACTTCCCACTTAGAACTGCTTTTACTGCATCCCATAGGTTTTGGGTTGTCATGTTTTCATTGTCATTTGTTTCTATGTATTTTTTAATTTCCTCTTTGATTTCTTCAGTGATGCCTTGGTCATTTAGTAGCGTATTGTTTAGCCTCCATGTGTTTGTGTTTTTTAGTTTTTTTTTTTTTCCTGTAATTGATTTCTAATCTCATAGTGTTTTGCTCGGAAAATTTGCTTGATATGATTTCAATTTTCTTAAATTTACCAAGGCTTGATTTGTGACCCAAGATGTGATCTATCCTGAAGAATGTTCCGTGTGCACTTGAGAAGAAAGTGTATTCTACCACTTTTGGGTGAAATGTCCTGTAAATATCAATTAAAGCTATCTGGTCTAACATGTCATTTAAAGCTTGTATTTCCTTATTTATTTTCTGTCTGGATGATCTGTCCATTGGTGTAAGTGGGGTGTTAAAGTCCCCCAGTATTATTGTGTTACTGTCAATTTCCCCTTTTATGGCTGTTAGCATTTGCATTATGTATTGAAGTGCTCCTATGTTGGGTGCATAAATATTCATAATCATTATATCTTCTTCTCGGATTGATCCCTTGATCATTATGTAGTGTCCTTCTTTGTCCCTTGTAACATTCTTTATTTTAAAAGTTTATTTTATCTGATATGAGTATTGCTATTCCAGCTTTCTTTTGATTTCCATTTTCATGGAATATCTTTTTCCATCCCCTCACTTTCAGTCTGTATGTGTCTCTAGGTCTGAAGTGGGTCTCTTGTAGACAGCATATATATGGGTCTTGTTTTTGTATCCATTCAGCCAGTCTGTGTCTTTTGGTTGGAGCATTTAATCCATTTACATTCAATGTAATTATTGATATGTATGTTTCTATTACCATTTTCTAACTTGTTTTGAGTTTCCTTTTTTTTTTTTTTTTTTTGTGGTACGCGGGTCTCTCACTGTTGTGGCCTCTCCTGTTGCCGAGCACAGGCTCCAGACGCGCAGGCTCAGTGGCCATGGCTCACGGGCCCAGCCGCTCCGCGGCATGTGGGATCTTCCTGGACCGGGGCATGAACCCGTGTCCCCTGCATCAGCAGGTGGACTCTCAACCACTGAGCCACCAGGGAAGCCCCAGGGTTTCCTTTTGTGGGTCTTTTTCTTCTTTTGTGTTTCCTGCCTAGAGAAGTTCCTTTAGCATTTGCTATAAAGCTGGTTTGGTGGTGCTGAATTCTCTTAGCTTTTGCTTGTCAGTAAAGCTTTGGATTTTTGCATTGAATCTGAATGAGATCCTTACTGGGTAGAGTAATCTTGGTACTCTGGGTAGAGTAAAGTTTTTCCCTTTCATCACTTTAAATATAACCTGCCTCTCCCTTCTGGTCTATAGAGTTTCTGCTGAAAAATCAGCTGATAACCCTACGGGGATCCCTTGTATGTTATTTGTTGTTTTTCTCTTGCTGCTTTTAATATTTTTTCTTTGAATTTAATTTTTGTTAGTTTGATTAATATGCGTCTTGGTGTGTTTCTTCTTGGGATCATCCTGTATGGGACTCTGTGAGCTTCTTGGATTTGGGTAGCTATTTCCTTTCCCATGTTAGGGAAGTTTTCAACTATAATCTCTTCAAATATTTTCTCAGACCCTTTCTCATTCTCTTCTTCTTCTGGGACTCCTATAATTCGAATGTTGGTGCATTTAGTGTTGTCCCAGAGGTCTCTGAGATTGTCTTCAAAATTTTTCATTGTTTTTTCTTTATTCTGCTCCTTGGCTGTTATGTCCACCATTCTATCTTCCAGCTCACTTATTCATTCTTCTGCTTCAGTTATTCTGATATTGACTCCTTCTAGTGTATTTTTCATTTCAGTTATTGTGCTGTTCATCACTATTCCTTTGTTCTTTAGTTCTTCTAGGTCCTTGTTAAACATTTCTTCTCGATCCATGCCTCTTTTCTATTTCCGAGATTTTGGATCGTCTTTACTCTCATTACTCTGAATTCTTTTTCAGGTAGGTTGCCTATTTCCTCTTCATTTATTTGGTCTTGTAGGCTTTTACCTTGTTTCTTCATCTGTAACATATTTTTTTGTCATCTCATTGTTTTGATGGGTGGGGCTGTGTTTCTGTCTTACTGGTTGTTTGGCCTGAGGCGTCCAGCACTGGAGTCTGCAGGCAGCTGGTAGGGCTGGGTCTTGGTGCCTAGATGAAGACTTCCGGGAGACCTCACACTGATTAATATTCCCTGGAGTCTGAGGTTCTCTGTTAGTCCAGTGGTTTGGACTCAGCATCCCACCATAGGAGCTCAGGCCCAACTCTCGGCCTGTGAACCAGGATTCCACAAGCTGCGTGGTGCGGCAAAAAAAAAAAAAAAAAAAAAAAAAAAGGAAAGAAATAAATAAAGAAAAAAATAGCAGGACAAAAACAAAGAAAAAAAAGAAAAGCCGGAAAAGCTTTGGTGCGGGGCGGGGGTGGGGCACGGACTTAGGTGGGGACAGGGCTCAGGACCTACGTGGCTGGAAAAGGCCCTGGGGGAAGTGCAGGGGCAGTGCTTAGGCTTAGTGCAGATGGAGGGGGCTCTGGAAGGCAGAGGTTCAGGCCCTGGACCCCAGCAGACTCACCAGGGCCCAAGTGGGCAGGGGAAATACTGGCTGAGTTCCCCTCCAATTCCCCAATCCCCCGAAGGTCCCTCCCTGTCCCCACTGATCCCTGCACTGTGGGTGGTCCCCTCTGATAGTGGGAACCCCTCCCCTTCCCCAGCCTCTCCTCAGGGGTGCCAGTCTCATCCCACCTCCACTCTTCCTCCTCCCCTCCTTCCCCCTCACAACCTACCTAATCACATGGGGATTTCTCCTGTCCCTTTAGGTCATTAACATTCATATTTAAATCTTTGTGTGGATATGTTTCATTTTTATTGGGCAAATATATAGAAGTGGAATTGCTAGATTATACGGTGAGTATATGTTTAACCTTATGAGAAACTGCCAAGTTGTCATCCAAAGTGGGTGTACCATTTTACATCCCCACCAGCAATGTGTGAAAGCACTGGCTGCTCCACATCCTTGTCAACACTTGATGTTATCATTCCTTCGAATTTTAGCCATTCTAGTAGGTGTGTGGTTGTATTTCACTGTGTTTTGATTTGCATTACTCTAATAACTAGTGATGTTATGCATACTGCCATGTATTTATTGGCCACCCATGTATCTTCTTCTGAGAAGTGTCTGCTCAAATACTTTGCCCATGTTTAAATTGGGTTGTTTGTCTTCTTATTGAATTATAAGTATTTGAAATACAAGTTCTTTATCAGATATATGTATTTGTGAATATTTTCTCCTAGTCTGTGGTTTGCTTTTTGATTTTACTAAATGTGGTCTTCAAAGAGCAGAAGTTTTTAGTTTTAATGACATCTAATTAATCGCTTTTTAAAAATATGACTAGAACTTTAGGAACTCCAGTTTAAGAAAATGTAAGCCTCAGCTTCAATTTGCTACCTTTCTGTTATTCACCTGGGATGCTTGAAAATTGCAGAATTAGGTTAGAATCTAGGTAAATCTTACAAAAGTCCATGAATATGACTTCTGTTTATATTATAAATACTTTTGTTTATATTAATAGGTATCATTTTGTGGGTGTATGATATTCAATAAGCAGTGTACTAAACACTTCACATATGTTTCATTTAATCCTTACAAAAAGCCTTAGTGAAGAGGAAACTTGGATTTTGAGTAATAAAATAAGTAGACTAAATGCTTAAATATTATCAGTGGCAGAACTAGAGTCTACCTGACTCCAAATCCCTTTGAATCTTAAATACTATACAGTATCCTGTCCAGGAAATCTTTGTATATGTAAAAGTCAAAATATTTTCCTATGTTTTCTTCTAGAAGTATTACATTTTAGTTTTTATTTTTGTGTTTGTGATCCATTTGGGTTCATTTTTGTATATGGTGTGAGGAAGGATTGAAATTCGTTTCCCCAATGGAGATCTAGTTGCTCTGTCATCATTTGTTGAAAAGACTATCCTTTCTCCCATTGAATTACCTTGACACCTTTCTAGAGAATCAACTGACAGTTTGTGTGGGTCTATTTCTGGAACCACTGTTCTGTTCCATTGATCTGTATCTCTACTCTTATATGGATACCACATTGTATTGATTACTGTAACTTGACAATATATCTTTGTGATATTGTGATTTTTAATAAGAAATATATATTTCTGGCACGGAGCTCCTAAAACCCTTGGAATTACTTAAGTGTTGAGAGTGACAAAGGTGTCTTTTGTTATGTTGATGAGATGATCTTTGGAATACCCCTAAATTACATAAAGGTGGGGGTTGGTCACCAGAGGAACCAACAAATGATGTGATTACAGGGTTGGAACTTTCAGTCTGACCTCAGGAAGGAGAGAGGGACTGGAGGTTGAATCAATCATCAATGATTTAATCAATCATGCCTATGTAATGAAGCCTCCATAAAAACCCAAAAGGACATGGTTTGGGAGCTTCTGGGTTGGTGAACACATGGAGGTGCTGGGAGAATCGTGCACCTGGAGAGAACATGGAAGCTCCATGCCCTTTCCCCATACTTTGCCCAATGCATTTCTTCCATCTGGATGTTCCCGAGTTATATCTTACTATAATAAACCAGCAATCTGGTAAGTAAAATGTTTCTATGAGTTCCATGAGCTGCTCTGGTAAATTAATCAAACACAGGGAAGGGGGCCTAGAAACCTCTGATCTATAGCCAGTTGGTCAGACATTTGGTAGCAACCTGAACTCGTGACTGGTGTCTAAAGTCCAAGGTGGGGGGAAGTCATTGGAACCCCCAATCTATAGCCAGTTGGTCAGAAGCACAAGTGACAATCTGGGCTTGCAATGGGCATCTGAATTGCAGGGGATGAGGAGGCCTGGGGGGTGTTAGTCATCTGTGACTGAGCCCTTTACCTGTGGAATCTGATGCTATCTCTGGGTAAGTAGTGTCAGAATTGAGTTGAATTCCTGGACACCTTGTTGATGCCAGAGAATTGCTTGGCATTTTGTGGGAAACTCCTCCTATCCAGTGAGCATGCACACATACATCATACATTGGAATTGGGTCCAGGAACCCCAAAGAATCTTGAAGTCAGGTAATGTAAGATATCCACCTTTGTGGGGTTTTTGTCAACATTGTTTTGGCTATACTAGGTCCTCTGTATTTCTGTATAGATTTTAGAATCAGTTTATTAATGTCTATTTTAAAAACCTGCTGAGATTTTTAAGTGGTGTTGGAAAATTTGGGCAGTCCCATATAAGTCAATGAAGTTAGAACATACCTTCACAACACACACAAAAATAAACTCAAAATGACTTAAAAACTTAAATATAAGATATGACACCATAAAACTCCTGGAAGAGAGCATAGGCAAAACATTCTCTGACATAAATTGTAGCAATGTTTTCTTAGGTCAGTCTCCCAAGGCAATAGAAATAAAAGCAAAAATAAATAAATGGGACCTAATCATATTACAAGCTTTTGTACAGCAAAGGAAACCATATACAAAACGAAAAGACAACCTATGGACTGGGAGAAAATATTTGCAAATGATATGACCAATAAGGGCTTAATTTCCAAAATATACAAACAACTCATAAAACTCAATAACAAAAAAAACAAACAACCCAATTGAAAAATGGGCAGAAGACCTAAATAGACATTTCTCCAAAGAAGACATACAGATGGCCAACAGGCACATGAAAAGATGCTCACCATCGCTAATTATTAGAGAAATGTAAATCAAAACTACAGTGAGGTACCACCTCACACCAGTTAGAATGGCCATCATTAAAAAGACTACAAATAACAAATGTTGGAGAGGGTGTGGAGAAAAAGGAACCCTCCTACATTGTTGGTGGGAATGTACATTGGTGCAGCCACTATGGAAAACAGTATGGAGGTTCCTCAAAAAACTAAAAGTAGAGTTGCCATATCATCCAGCAATCCCACTCCTGGGCATATATCCAGACAAAACTATAATTCAAAGAGATACATGCACCCTTATGTTCATAGCAGCACTATTTCCAATAGCCAAGACATGGAAACAACCTAAGTGTCCATTGACAGATGAATGGATAAAGAAGATGTGGCACATATATACAATGGAATATTACTCAGCCATAAAGAGAAACAAAATTGAGTTATTTGTAGTGAGGTGGATGGACCTAGAGTCTGTTATACAGAGTGAAGTAAGTCAGAAAGAGAAAAACAAATACTGTATGCTAACACATATACATGGAATCTAAAAAAAAAAAAGGTTCTGATGAACCTAGGGGCAGGACAGGAATAAAGACACAGATGTAGAGAATGGACTTGAGGACACAGAGAGGGGGAGGGTAAGCTGGGACGAAGTGAGAGAGTAGCATTGACATATGTACACTACTACCAAATGTAAAATAGATAGCTAGCTGGAAGCAGTTGCATAGCACAGGGAGATCAGCTCAGTGCTTTGTGACCACCTAGTGGGGTGGGATAAGGAGGGTGGGAGGGAGACGCAAGAGGGAGGGGATATGGGGATATATGTATTCATATAGCTGATTCACTTTGTTATACAGCAGAAACTAACACAACATTGTAAAGCAAATATACTCCAATAAAGATGTTAAAAAAAAAAGTGGAAACAACCCAAATTTCTGTCAACTGACAAATGGGTAAACAAAATGTCATATATCCATACAATTAACTATTATTTGGCTATAAAAAGGAAATTCAGTAGTGATACAACATGGATGAATCTTGAAAACATTATGCTAAGTGAAAGAAGTCAGTCACAAAAGACCACATATTATATGATTCCACTTACATGAAATGTTCAGAACAGGCAAATCTTTACAGACAGAAAGTATCAATAGATTGGTGGTTTCCAGGGGCTACAGAGAGAGGGAAATTGGGATTGGCTGTCACTAGGTATGGAGTCTCT